>NC_034413.1:18580675-18724105 GCF_002078875.1 Numida meleagris | reverse complement strand
TCCCTTCCCTTCCCTTCCCTTCCCTTCCCTTCCCTTCCCTTCCCTTTTTTGTTTTCTTTCTTTTCTTTCTTTCTTTTTTTTTCCTCCATGAGAAAATGCTCATTTGCATAAGACTCTTCACATGTAAATATATAGATGATGCCACTGGTACCTGAGATTGAAAACAGGACAAGTGGAATGTGATAGCCAACCTCTGCTGGATCCCTACCATCTGCTAGAAACAGCTCCTGCAGCCCTTCTTGAAAGCTACAACCTGAGTTCTTGCATTGCAGCTCCAGAACATGCAGTAACCTCAAGAACTTCTTGTTGGCTTGTTCTTGCTCTGTGATCTTAGTTGCAGGTCCTGGCCAAATCTTGGAGGTTCAAGAAGTAAAAGATTCTTGGCAGTTCTGACCGAGTGATGTTGTGCGTTATGGTTGAGGACCAGTCCTTCTCAAGGTAGCTTGCTTAGCTCTAAGTGGCTTTGGAAATGGGGAAAAGATAGAACCTTCTGGGAAAGTTTGTCCTTAAAATGTCAGCCATTAGAATCCAGGAGAATTCTGCCAGCTGAATGGGAGAATCTACCTGCAATAAAGCCAATCGAAACAATTTCCCTGCTGAAAGGTGGCCTACCTGAGACAGGGCAGCCCGCACCAGCTGCACACAACTGCTGTCAGACTTGGCCGGGTCTGTCAATTAAGGGAACACAGAGCAATCTGTGAGCGCTGAAAGGGATCCCTTCAGAGCTCTCTGTGGCTGAGAGACAGGCCCATTGTCTGCAAGCATGTCTCACATAGTTTCAGGGCCCTGATAAGCAGGCATGCCATGAAAACCTGCATTATATGGTGAGCTCGGGAAAACTTTGGCTGGGGGTAGATGAAATGGGGAGTGGGAGAAGAGGTAACACTGCACCTTGGCATTGTGGGAGGTGGGGCAATGAAAGACGTCGCGTTTGGTGGTCCCCCAGTATAACCTCCTTTCTCACAAACTCTTGTTGAATGATGAAGTCATCGTTTCCTCTGCTTCCCCTCCTCCCTGCTATCCTTGTCCTTTCTTCTGGAGTTCAGAAATCAGTGGGGAAATTACTGCAGCACTAAGAAGATAAAGAGCTTAGCCACCTTCAACTCCAGCCTTGCTACGTGTTTAAAATCCTTTTCCTGGGAATCTGGGACCACCAAGTCTGTGGTTAGGAAAAGAACGGTTTCAGATTTGCACATGCATTATAGGCTCCACAGAATAGGAAGGCAGACACAGCACCTAGGGGAAGGAATGAATGGCATTCCCTCCCCAGCTGCACACCAGTGTTGGCTTTCATCTTTCTCACCTTGTAGCCTGGTGCCTGGATTCCCTGGTATGTGTGGGCCTGGAGTGCTTGCAAGCTACAGGCCCAGGAGGGCTTGTGCTCTTGAATGGGCATGTTCTAGTCTAGAGCTGGATGTCCTTAGACTCCAGACTAGTGCAACTGGTTTCTGCCTGAGCTTGGGAGTTCGTTAAGTGTTAGTATGTGCTAAAATGTCAGCATTACAAAGGAAATGAAACTTTGTGTTGATTTCGTGTTACCTTTCTAGGTCATTTTGCATAGAAAGGGAAAACTGTCTCTTTAAAACAAAGTATCCACTGCATGAAATTAGTTTTCCATGTGCTTGGCAGATGCAGAAGCTGCATGCTGTGAGACAGGAAGCGAAGGAATACATCCACAGACGTGAGGCACCTTCATCCATTTGGAATCTTCTTTTGAAACTCCTGGGTGAATGAGGGGATGAATGTTAGTGATACTGTAACATATAGTTGGGACGGACCAACCCGATGGTAACAGAGAAACAAATACTGGTATACAGAGCCTGAAGGATAGGTTGCTAGTGACCTTTCCTCATTTTTCCTTTCTGATTGGATTACTTATTTTCTGCATTCACTACAAGCTGATAAGCGTCATGTTTAATTTTAATTAAAGATACTCTAGACAATCATCATTCACAGTTTGGACCAAAGGTAGACCAAGCCCGCTTTACTCTCAGGCACGTTGGGCCAAAGCAGTTTCTGAGGAATGCATTGAACTCTGTGGCGTTACCCACGAATGAGCCTGGCCCATAGACTTCATCTTTCACATCTGTTTCTCTGCAGTGCACTGGGCTGCCAAAAAGAGGATTGGATTTCTGATCACTCAGTCCTTCATCTTCAGCAGATATACCTTTGTCAGGCTTTAGTGATTGCTTGCAGCTAACCCACTGTACAGTGACACTCCAGGAGATGGCAGCTCATAGTTTTTTCCCAGTTGGGGGATATGTCTTGGCTCAGCACATTTGATAGGGAAAATTAATGAATTTGTACTTGGATGGAAGCTCCTCTCTCATCTCTGGTTTGCTAAGGCTCATGGAAACCCATCTTTCTTTTCACCTTAAATAAAGCTCCCATCATGGATGCCAAATCCTACTGTCTGTTCTCACACTCTTCGCTGCACGTTCACAACGTACTTGCCAGTCCTAGGTAAAGTTTGTAGTGCTGCAGTAATATTTGACTTACATTCAAGCATTTAGCCTTGTGTCTATTCTTTATTTTTTCTTTCTGTTTAGAGATGCGTACTTGAAGTTGTTTCCTCTGGTCCGTTTGCTTTGTTCTATATATATTCCTATATCTATATGTTCTATATATTCCTCACTTCTCCAACCCAGAAACCTTTAGTGCTCATATTACTGTGTACTTCCCTTGCATCCTGTTATGTGTAATCCATGGCCTATCTCACCCCTAAATATAGACAGACCCTTCTCTGAAGGACAGAAGCCCTCAGCATCCACCTGATCGCAGTCTGAAGGGTACCCTGAAGAATCTCGTTGTTTCCTTCTGCTTGTCTGTCCTGATCCCCTTCTGGGCCTGTTGAAGCTGAATCATTCTTGAAGAAGGAAAGAGAAGTTGAGGCATCCCCAAGACTACCAGCTCTCTTTTCAACAAAATGAACAGTCTCTTTGCATAGCTTCTATAAGGATCCTACTAGCACAGTCTTCACATTGCATTCTTACTTGCTTCAAGGAACAGTGAACTAATTAAGTGAAGATATTTCACAGTTTGTCATCTGGAGACAAGTGAGCCACTCAGGCAGGTGAATGGGGCAGTCTACACTTCTCAGAGCTGCTGTTTCAAGATGCTGTGAGACTCAAATAGATACCACCGGCTTTGGAAGAGCATGTGTTCAGTTTTTCCCTGTATGCTCAGGGTGGAGATGATTAGCTTCATTGTAAAATGGAGGCTGAAGCTGGAGAGTGGAAGATGTGATGTTAAAGTGAATTCTGGTGCATATAATTTGGGTCTTGCTTTACAAGGTATGGAAGGAAACCAATTCTTGCTCTGCTGTCTGTGCTCAATTTATAAGCCAGTACTCCCTGTTGGTGCTGTGTCCTGTGTCCTGGCGCACACTCCTGGGTTTCTCCGGTGCATCTCTACACGAAGGTATGAGCAACTGGGCGACAGTGAATGTTTCAGAAATTTACTGGGTTATCTTAAGGGAAATGCTTTCCCTTCTACTGTGAACGGTAGTATTGCACAGTCCTGCATGTGTGTGTCTAGCAGAACATGAACTGCTAAACATCTGCTTCTTCAGGCCTCTGGGACCTCTCTGTGGTTTGGGAAGGGGAGGCCTTTGATCTGTGGTTTATGTGGGAGAGGCAGATGATACTGTGGTTTGCAAACAACTGATGGTTCTCGTTTTTCCTTCAAGGATAGGAGTAGTGTCGATCAGGGCTTCACATGAGTGGCTCAGAGTAAGCAAGGTGATGTGATTTGCTCTGCGAGTTGTAATTTACTTGTGTCATGGTATATGCTTAAGCAAAGTGATAGCCTTCATTGTGTCTTTAAGCCACAGGCTTGCTTTAGGGGCAGCAGGGAATCCTCAAAAACTAGCAATAAAACCCCAGGAGCTGAAAATTTCCTTCTCCATCCCTCCAGGGCATGTAGCAGTTGTTCACCCCAGGCAAAAGTGCTCCCCCTTCTTATCTCAACTTGTCTGTAGAGGGTACGTGGGTCTGAAGTCACAGAACCCATGATGGGATCTGTGGCACTGCCAGTGCAATTTTAGGTTTCAAAGGAGCACGACTGCCATTATCCCTCCTAACCCTGGAGGTTATGTTCAGTAGTTTGAGGGTGAACTGCTGAGAAAATGCTGAGCTTGAGCAGAAACTGCTGTGTGAGTGCTTGCTGGCATTTGGAGAGGGTGACGCTCAGTAAGCAGCTCTGAATGAAAGAATGAGGCTGCGCTTGTGCCCATGCAAGTGTGGGAAAGCTCTGTTGCGCGGGAGTCCAGCACTCAATATACAATCTGGTGCAATGGATCAAGCCAAAGATCCATTTTTCTTGGGTTCCTCTCTCCCTGCAAAGTGAATATTTAAGGAAGGGAACAAAACCAGGATAGGTATATACTTATCTCTGATATACAGCATTTAGCAATCAACTGAAAGATTTCTTGGAATTGAGAATATATTGGGCTTATGACTGGTACTCAAGCTCCCATGACACGCTTGCCTTGGGCAGGGGTCTGGTGACACTGAGCAGGTTAGGAAGGAGATGCTGTGTGCTGGCAGAGGGACTGCTGCTAAGACCTGTAGCAGCAAGTGCTGCTGAGCTGAGATGGAGTATAAGTAGAAGTGGAAACATGTAAATCAGCTTTGCGCAAGGCACATCAGCACAGGACAAAGCCTGTGATTATAGGCCTGAAAGTGGTGATTTATTTGGTACGGAGCAGGTTTTCCTTGCAGGTGGGCTTTTCTTGTTTTGGCCAGGAGCTTAAGAACAGGATCAGTTTGCCTTTGAGCTCTCTGATCCCATGGGCTCATGAGGCGGCTTCACTCCATGGCAGCTTGGAATGGCTCTGGGTGGTATCTGCTGCTGTTCGGTTAAGTCTGTGGACTAAAGCTGCTTCAGCCCTTTTAGCAGTAATCCATTCCCAACACGATTCAGCATTAGGGACATACCTATTCTGGTCATCTGCTGCCCACTGTAGATGCACAGGGCACGTGCTCCTGGTTCTCCAGGAGTCAGGCAGTGTAACATCCTGCTGGAGCCAGCTGCTACAGCTCACTTTTGGGTTCTGTGGGAGAAGCTGGTTTTGTGGCATTTAGTGCCTAAATTTGATCCCTGCTAGAGATGATGCCACCGTTTATGAGGAATGGCATTCTTAAAATGAAAAAAAAAAACCTCAGTAACACTTTAATTTTCTTCTTTTGAAATCAGTGATACACTCTAAACTCCCACCGTAGAGGTTTATGTGTGTTAGATGGAGAGGAGTCCTAAAATTTTTAAATATTTTTTTTTGTGAAATCCTTAATAGCTAGGTGACTCCTACTTATCATTGCTTCTTCAGCACTGCTGACATTTCCAAGGAACACTAGCAGGTCAGAAAGTCGGCTTGGAGAAGCTGAGCTGCTTCTTCACCACATTATGCTCACCTAGCCTGGTGCTTTATAACTCTGTCTTTAATGATTTTCTCAGCTATTTTTCCTGGTACTGGCGTAAGGCTCACTGAGGTCTATAATTCCCATGATTGCCCTTAGCACCTCTTTTAAAAGAAGCGCAGTGTTGGCTTTCCTCCAACCTGGTGGGAGAGTGACTGGTTTTGATGATAAATTGAATTTTTTTGTTAGTAATTTTTTTTATGCCTTGATTTCTTTAGAGTGTTTGCATAAATGCCATCTGGTCCTGGAGGTTTCTTACCATTTCAATTTTTAAGTTACACTATTATGCCTTTTTTTCTTCCTTTAGAGTTTCTATCTGTCTGTCTTTTCAATACACCTGACTTACTCCTCTACTGTTAATACTGTTTGTCATGTGGTTAGATGGTTAGCACAACGTAGTCAGGGTGCCCTGACCTCAGGCTAGGGATCCCCAGCCTGTTGTTTATCCACCACAGAAACAGTCCTTACATCAGGGAGCTTGTGGACAGGCTTTTAGAGGCGATCAGAGCCTTTATGTAATTTTGCTCCTATGGGGGCATATGAGAAAATTTATTCTTAGTCCATCTGACCTGAGTCAACCTTGCTGGAAGGTGCCTGTCTGTGTTCAGCAATGTTGCCCATGGATGGCAATCAAGAGCAAGGAGGCCAGCAGCCTGTGTTCGTGCAGCACTGACATCCTTTCGTTGAAATGTGGGATGAGTTGCCTGGCTTCAGAACTCCCTGCCCCTCATTTTCTTTGATTTCCCCATCTTACAAAATGTTTAAGTAACAGTATGAGGAAGCGCCTGAGCTGTTTCTAACAATGAGCTGATATTCTGATGTTTCTGTGCTGTCAGGTTCGGCAGCAAATGAACCCAAGGTTTCTGGGTTGCTGCTATGAATTGGGGCAGCCAGAACTGTCTACTGTGACTCCCATGCTATGAAGTGAGTGTGTGGGATGGTCTGTAGCATTCTCTACATTGTCTGTACCTCTTGGATCTGAGCAGATCAGAGGATATGAGGCCCACAGGTCTGCACAGCCCATTTGGGCTTCCACTTACTGTGCCGCTGAAACTGGTGCTTGCTGTCTGCCTACTGGGTATAGCTTAAGTCTGCTCAGCCAAGTCTGTGCATGTGATCTTGTGAGCCACTGTGTCTCGATTTGATCATGTATTCTTAGGGCTGCATAAATGCATGGATCTGAGCAAATTTTGATTCTCAAAAGAGAGCCTACACGTATTTGTATGTTCCTCTTCATGTCTGCATGTATTCCTGTCTGAAAATGCATTCAAAACAAATGAAAATGTTTCTGTTAATTTGTTGGTCCTGGAAAATGAGTAATCCAATATTTATGTTGAGGAACAAACACGACCAGAATGAATGTTGGGAACTGCATTCACACATCTTGTATTCTAGTCCTGTGTTTTAATTGTCATGCCACGTTTCTCAGACTCATCATGATTTCTGTACAATTTGTAAATCCCTATTCTTGGTGAATCGTGCTAGAATGTCCCCATAAATGTGTTCCCCCTTCACAGTCCGGTATTTCTGACCATGCCTGTGCAATTGGATATGCAGAACTTCATCAGCCAATTCACATTGCTTAACAAGCCACTGTCATTCTTTGGTCTGAACTCTGCAGTCTTTCCCCTCATATAGATCCTGCCTCCTCTCCTCACCTCACTCCTGCTGTCAGCATCTTTCTGAATGGAGTTTGCTACAAGAGAATGAGCCCTACCCATTTCCCCTCCCTTCCCCACTCCCAGCAGGCAGGCAATATGGCACAGTGCAGTCTCCAACGTCCCTTTAGTCACTTCTCCACTGTCGGTGTCATAGGGCTAGTGTTTAAGCATTTTCACGCTGGATTTGAAATGAGATTATAGACTGGTCCACTCAATTGACTTAATGGATTTTAAGAGACTAGATCCTATTAATGCAGTCAGTGCCCCAGGGTGCCTCTCCTACTGCAGACAAGATAATCTGCCATGCAAATTAAATCCTGCCTCAAGATGCAGGGCCTGCTTAATGTGATCCATTACACAGTTTACTTGTTTATATCTAATATTGTAACAGGAATAGGCTTACGAGCAGCAGGACTCAACTGAATAGAAGAGTAAATTACCAGGAAAATGAGGTTTTAGAGCCTCTCTCTCTTCCTTTCTCTCAGTTTCTCTTTTTTCCCACCTCTCTCTCTCTTTTTCCTCTTCGCTTTTTGCATATAGGGAACAACTAAGGAAAATAATATGGCTGTGAGTGATGGATTCTGCTTTTGTTTAGAGGTGTAAATTGGGAATTTATCTTGGAGAAGGAGCTCAAGAGATTCAGCAAAACCTTTATGGAGAAGTGAGCCTTTCCTCAGCTCTGGTTGTCCAATCTGCATGGAGTTTTTCAGTGAGATATTCTGTCTACTGCCTTTTACAACAGGAACAATCATGGGTGAGATTTCTTCTCTTTCCAATAAAGTCGTAAGAAAAGGCATAGGTGGCAACAGCAGATCAAAATACAGAGAATAGTCTAATTGGAGGATCAGGTTTGAATTTAGGGAAGCAAAATCAAGGGTATCTGATTTAGAAAGTTTGGAGGAAAGGAGGGCAGAGTCCAAAGAGAAGTGTTTCAATAAGGGTACGGGCTTCTATGACCAGTTGACCCACCTATTGGAAAAAGAGTGCTACTTGGGAGTGCTAATTGACAGCCGGCTGAACATGAGCCAGCAGTGTGCCCAGGTGGCCTTCTTGGCATCCTGGCTTGTATCAGAAAGAGTGTAGGTGATCATACCCCTGTACTCGGTTCTGGTGAGGCCACACCTCAGGAGCTGTGGTTTGGGCCCCTCACTTCAAAAAAAGACATTGAGGCCCTGGAGTGTATTCAGAGAAGTGCTTCAGACCCTTCACAACTCAGGTGCCCAAGTGTTACGCGGAGCGGCTGAGGGAACTGGAGTTGTTCAGTCTACAGAGGAGGAGGCTCAGGGGAGACCTTATAGCTCTCTACAACTCCCTGAAAGGAGGTTGTGGTGAGGTGGGGGTTGGTCTGTCTCTTCTCTCAGGTAGCAGCAGTGATAGGACAGGAGGTAATGGCCTGAAGTTGTGCCAGAGGAGGTTCAGGTTGGATATTAGGAAAAAATTATTCTCGGAAGGAGTGGTAATAATGCACTGGAACAGACTGCCCAGATGGTGGAGTCACTGTCCTTGGAGGTGTTCAAGAAACATGGAGACGTGGCACTGAGGGACTTGGTTTAGTGAGTGTGGTGGTGATGAGCTGATGGACTAGATGATCTTAGAGATCTTTTCCAACATAGTGATTCTGTGATTCTACAAGGAGTGATTTGGGTCCATGCAGGAATACATGTCAAGGAAGATGCTTGTATAAGTGCTCCTTTCAAGGGGAAGAGGATTGATTATTGGATCTCTCACTTGTCTCTACCAGTCCTATCTTTTATGGTCCTGCAGCTCAGTGTTAAGGATCTTGAGATAGGGATCCAGAAATTTAGGAATCTTTTCTAACATGACAGTCAGTGGCTTGTCCTGGAGTTCCTGGTATGAGATCTGTCTCAAGAATCAAAGTGATAGGGCAAGATTCTCAGAGCAATGGATGTCACTATGTGAAGTAGCTGGGGGCCCTACGCACCTGAGGGGTCTCTGCAGGAGGCCTTATTCTCACTGCTCACACAGGAGGTAGCTGAGCCCTGCAGCGGTGGCTGGTGTTGGATGGCCAGGCCTTCTAACTGGTGCTGACTTTAGAAAGGCTTTCTGTGCCAGGGAGCAGCACTACCTTGCACCAACACTTCCACCTTCTCTGCTGATGGTACCTCATGAAGGAAGAGAAGCAGGGGGAGGAGGAAAGAGAAGTGTTTTTTTTAACTTAATTTAAAGCTTTTTATGAGATTTTCACAGCTGTGATCTTATCAGGATTTGGCTATAGAAATTAAAGCTGCAATTATATTTTCCCCTTCCTGGAATGTAAAATAAAGTCTAGTGCAAAATGCATTAAAAACTGGAATGTAAAAGTGTAATTAATGTGGAGCAAAAAGCACATTGCGTCATTAACTTTTTTATTAATATTCTCACGCAGTGCAATTTCAAAGCTCGGTGCCACTCCATTTCCCCCAGTGAAATATCTCCCACTCTTTCATTGCTGCTACCTTTAACCTCATCTTTAATGGGATGACAGCAGCTTTCCTCTGGAATTACTTCTCTGCTCATCCATCTATCCCACTCGATCTTTTCCCTTTCCATTTAGGATATCTGTGCTAGGATACAATTTAGCTACCACTGGAAGGAGAGAGGAGCAAACACTCGAGGCATTTATTTGGCATCTGCAGAGGAACAGAGGAGATGCTTATCTGGAGGAAGGCAGGGGGTCAGCGTTCTTTCTTCAGCTGAGCTTGAGAAGCAAGGCTTCGTCTTTGAAAGGCATTGTGAGATGACTTGTTTGCACTCAAATCTCTAGAGTTTGTAAGCAACGCTCATTCTAGATCTGTTTACTCTTGCTGTGTTAAGGCCTAATCCTATAAGTAGTAGTTGCTAGGCACCATATGGGTACTGACTTCATTTCCCTTATTTTGTTGTCTCTGCATGCAGCAAGTATTTTTCACTTGCTGCTGTGTAAACCAAGGACCCCTGCTTTCCATGAGACGTCAACCCAGACTCTGTACTACCCATGTGGCATTGATGGGAAGGGTAATAGATAGTCTTTTTCAGTGTGCGACATTTTCCCAATGCCAGCCAATGCAGCAGAAGGTAGAATAGGGCCAGAATCAATTATTGCTGAAACCACTGGTGCCCTGAGTGACAGAACAGTAGTCCTATGTGCAGAAAGCAGACTAATGGCTATACTGCAGTGAAATCAAATGCTCAGCAGTCTTGGTGTGGTGTGTGCTTGCATCATTTTACAGGAGGGGACGAAAGATTAAAAGAACGTAAATTCACCTCTCAATTCTTTCTAATTTCCTAGAGAGTGTCATGGTTTTATGATTTTCGGTTATTGGTATTCCACATCATAACATCATGTAGTGAATGTACCTGGTTCTCAGAAGAGAAGGACTACTACAGTCCCCACGGCACTTTGCTCCTCTGTTACCATTTTCCAGCCGGAGGGAAAAGATAAAAGCTCGCAGTATAAAAACTTGCAGATCACGAGACCTCGTCCCTTTTTCCGCCGTCTCTCGTCTTGGCAGTACCTCGCTCTCCAGCCGTCTTATCGTCGGTAGTAGAGTAAGGCCTACCTTGATTTTGGGACATTCTCTCTCTCTGTGTTGGATTTATCAGCTTAAATTGTAATTATATTGTATTATAGTGTGTTGTTTTGCATTCCGATATTTTATTTAGTAAATTAGTTTGTTTCTCCTCAGATTGTTGCCGCTGTTCTTTGCTCTCAGGGCCATCTCCCTACCCTTTTCCCCTTTCCCCTTTTCCCGGGACGTGGGCCCTTGGGTCCCCCGTCCCCTTTGTCACGGAATTGGGCCTAACGCCCGTAAACCGTCGACAGAGAGTCAGCTTTTCTGGACACTGGTCAGTTCCACAATGGGCACAGACCGCTCAAGCTTGGCCTACGAAGAGCCCTGACAGCTTGTCTGTCCCAGGTAGTGCTGTTGTGGTAGACACTTTGTTTTCTGGTTCATAAGCTCATCACGTAACTTCCTCTCCTTTCATTTTCGTTTGATGTCAAATTGTAACTCCCTGTAGTTATTACTGGGCTTGAAGAAGAAGCAAGACTTCAAGTGCTGCCAGCTACTTGCTTAGTTTTGAAATGCCTATAGGAATTCAGCAAAGCACTGCGTGTGCCAGGTGTATATATTCACAAGTGACCTGCGGTGTCAGATCCAAAGGGCATGACACTTGAATTACACAGAAAAGCTGGGATGTAAACAAAGCCTAGACAGTGTTGAGAAGGATCGGACACTTACTGCATTGGATAATTTCATCAGATCCCTGATGAATACTGTAGAAGGGGATTATATGCTCACCCATCCATCCGTGTAGAATTCCAGAACTCAGAAGTTGTTCTGACCTTATCCTGATCCTAGGAGGTGGTTAACAGTTTGCTTGCGTTTCATCTGATGGGCTCACAACTTGGCTGTGGCACTCTAGTAGTTAGAGCATGGCCAGTGGAAGTGAAAGTATATTAGTCACCCTGTGTCAGGAAGAGGAGGAAGGATTTTTGGAGAGGAACTGGGGACACCACAAGTCAGCGGATGCTGGGTACAGAAAAGAGAGCCTTGGGGAGTCTTCAAATGCATTCTCAACTATGCTGTTATGAAAGGCTGGGTTGCAGAGTCTTGGTCATGGGTTCCCTGTTGCCAATACTATTTGGAAACAAAATGAATGTAGAGAGCCCGTGATCAGTTTTTTACTGTTAACTGCACAGTCTCCAAAGGTATAAGTAGCTAAGTTCTCTATGTAAGAGAAGTTGTCTTTGTCTGCCTAGGGTAGAATCCTAAAACCCACTGGGTATGAGCTGATATTTGTTGTGATCTGCTGTTTGTCTGAATAAGACATCTGATAGTGTCAATGAAAGTTCTCATTTATTGATTTTTTTTTTGGCTGCTTTCTTAACAAACTGATGCATTTCACAATGCATTGGCAGTACTGTCAGCACTTTTGTGTAAGCTGTTGTTCACATTTTGATTGAAATTATTATTGAAATTGCTTTGAAATTATAAAAAAATTCATTTAATGAAAACCATCTCCCTGGAAATCATACTGGGTTTCAGATTAATTATATATGTATTTCACACATCTGTGATTCTGAGGTCCTGTAGTTATCAATTTCATCACTCATTTTCTTAAGGCTTTCTTCTGCATTAAATGTCAGGAGGTAAAATGCCATGTTTACCAGTGCTATCTGGTAACATACCAAAGTTAAATATAGGCTGGTGTCAGTCTCTTCACTCCCTTTTTCAATAGCTGTGTGATTAGGTTAACGGTGTTTTCCGCCGGGACTGGTCCAGGGATGAGGACGATGCGTTGTGCTAACATGCCTGGCACTTCTCTGCAAAGTGCTTGAATTCTTGCAGTTTCTAGTTGATGAGTGCCAGCTAATTGTCAGATGTTGCTATGTCATTGGGATTAGAGAAATTACTTACGGCATCTGTGTTTAGTTTTGGTACATTCTCATACAGCTAGGCTAGGAAAGTGGAAATATTTGTCTTTAAGTGCATAACTCTTTCAAGATAGAAAAGTTCTTCCCTATCATCTCCATGAGCTCTTCTGCTTGTCACAGCTTTTTGTCAGGAAGTTCTACTCACCTGTGGCTGATAGATAATAATCCAGAGCCTTCCTCAAGATTATTTTAATTTCTCGATGACCATTACAGTCCTTACATTGTGAAGAGAGCATCTTGGGAATCATCATTTTTCGAGAATCTCCTCTAATGCTGGAGGTGCTCCACTTAAACTGCTAGTGGTTGCAGGTGTGCTTCCCAACCTCTGTATTAATGATCTCAGTCAAAATGCAGCCTTACTAGCAGTCCTGGAAGTAATTGTCTAAAATTCGTTTGAGATGATGTTGTTAATTTTAAAACGAGACTCATCAGCAGAACTCTCCACTGCTTTTGTTTGAATGCCTTTATTTTTAAAGGTTTTCCCAGACAATGACAATATGGAATTATTGGTTATTTCAGAGAATGCACAGGTCTATTAAAAAAAAGAAAAGAAAAAAGGGAGAAGAAAACTCAGCAGCATGAGTGCAACCTGTCCCATTGTCCCTGTGTTGCATGCAATGTAGTTTCTGTTGGTGCCAGAGGTAAATGCTGCCCCTTTTGATTTTGAATGTTATTCTGTAAAACAACAGCCATTACCATCTTTGAAATGTCCACTGAGATTAATTCTGTGCTCACTGTCCTCGTGCCTAGAGGTGCATTTTCTTTAGCTCTTTCAATTTCTCATCATTTTTATTGAGATTTGCACCCTACGTTTATTGGACATTTTTGCAGCTGTAAGGTTGCTGGCTTAGACAGCAAGTTTAGGCGTGCATTCCTTGTACAGCTTACCCTGTCAAGGGATGTTGGTACCCCTTCTTTGTATGCTGAAGGGTGGATATTGATGACAATTTCGACATTATCGTGGCCTACCTGTGTGCTTTCTGCATTAGCTTTTGCTGGAGGGTATGTTCTCTCTCTTAAAAGGGATTTACATATTTCATGCCCATTCAGCCCAGCAGCTTTTACTCTCTTCATAATCGCCTTGAGCCTTTGATCATTTTCTTCTGCTGTTCTAGCCCAGCTTAAAATGCCATCTGTATCCATACCATCAACAGTTTGTTGTTCTAGTAACAACCCAAATGGCAGTCTGCAGAAACAGCATTTCTCTAAAGGACTGTGCAGTCTGTGCAGATGAGAGCACTGTGTTTTGAATCCTGCTGATGTAGCCACTGTAGAAGATTTGGCAATCTCTCTTCAGTATTTTTCCTTTTAAAGACAATAAAATATGTTCCTTTTTACATTGCTAGTTACCTTTTAGCTCCAGTACATTAGTAATACTCTTCATCGTTTTCCTGCACTAGCCAGTGAGTTCCTTCATTTGGATGATTCTTGTTTACATTATGTTTTGCAGTTTATTTTAGCTTTTGATGCCATGAAATCTGAGACAGTTTGGCTTTTTTGCACGTTTCTTTCTCTGTTCATTCTGACTCTTTGTAATACATCTTCAGACCTTCTTCGGTAGTTCTGGCCTCCTGATTCCCCAATGAATAGGTTTTCTTGATGAGACACAGAGCATAACACTTTTCCTCCAATGTCAGTTACTCATTTCCCTTATAGCATTACAATTATTACTGCAAATTGTTTCCCCTTCAATTTATGTTTTTTCTTTAAAAAATCTACCTTCACTTTTTTCCCTCTCTTACTTCATGGCTTTTAAAAGGAGTTATCTGTAGTGGCTTTGACAACGTATTGGCTTAAACCCAGACATCCAACTGAAGATTATTAAATTGCCTCCATTGTTGTCAAGCTGGCAATGCATTCATTTAAATGTCCGTACCAGCTTGGAGGAGTTTGTTCTGCTGGTGGTGCTGATGGCTGCTTGCCCTCCTGCAAGGACTGATCCAGGGCCACAAAACAGTTCTGTGCCTTGGGAGGTAGCCTGGAATCTAGCCAACTGTCCCCAATACTTGTGGCTTTAGGTAGGCATCTGGCTGTCACTTGCAGGAAGGCAAGGTAGACAGAGCTCATCACAACAGAATCTGATCGCACCTGCCTGAACCAGCATAGCAGAACTCTTGGTGCTTGTACTGGGATGCGGTGGTGACCAGCTACTCTGCCATTCGTTCTTCTTTCTCCTCCTATCCATCACTGGAAATCACTTGCTTAGGTAGAGGGCTGTCCAAAGAGCAGCATAATCACCTGCTTTAATTGCATATCACACCTCCACTGACAGCCATACCCAGTGGGTGTAGAGCCTGTACAAAGGGAACTGTTCTGACAAGGAGAGTAGTTGGGGATGTGCTAGCAGAGAGGTGGCCTTTTACACAAGTAGTCTCATGCTTACTACATGAAGACAACCACCTTCAGATGCACTTGGGAGCAGATGGGAGGCTGGTGCAGTACCCAGAGCACAGGTGGCTGTATTTGTGCCAGCCTGCTCTTCGAAGCAGATGAATTGCTGAGGTGTTCCACTGTTTCCCTTGTAGCAGGAAGGAAATAGAGCCCTGCACATGCAGCGCAAAGCTGCAGTATCAGCTAGGCAGGCAACTGCCTGTGTTCAGCCTAGAGCTGGCCTGAATGTATTGGTACTGTGCTTCCAGTAGAGCAGCTGGCCATGGAAGACCTGGTGCTGCCGAGTGCCTCGTTGGAAGTGCTGTGTGTCCATACTTCTTTTGCCGGGAGGTAAGACAAGAACAGCAAAGGCCTTGGAAAGAGCCCCTCTTTTCATTGCATGAATTTTCTGTGTAATGATTTATCAACTGCCAACATTTAGGGCCTTATTCAAAATCCACTAGGACTGTAGGAATCTCGAGCATTTTGAACTCAGTTTTTATTCTTCCTCCTACATGTGAAGCTTCCCTGGGGAGAAGCAGAAGTGGCTTTCAGTGTTCCCGTGTGCGGGCAGTGCATTGGCTGCAGAGCTGCCTCCTGCAATGTGCCCAGGTAGTTCCGCATGCAGTGCTCAGATGGCCCGGGGGTGTTAAGCAGAGCACCATCAGCGGTCAGCACAACCCAGATAAAGTGGTACCTCTTGGCCAAATCACTTGTAGCTAAACCTACCCTCTGTTAGGAAATACATAAACTTCTGAAGCCAAGTGCTGGCTTCTGAGCAAAACCTATGCTCCAAACATTTGAAAAATGCCTGGCACCTTGTTTTTCATTAGTAATGGAGTCATAATCCCTTCCCATTTATACCATGCTGAGAGACATATGCTCACTTCAGTAGCCTTATGAATGAGCGTAAGAGATTTAGAGGTGAGGAGAGATTTGTATTTTCCTCTTCTGCTGCATCTTCCCCAGAGAACCTTCAAACTGGTCCAGGTTATGCAAGAGAGATGAAGAGATTCACAGAGAGGGAGCTGGGTCTCTTTATAGACTCTGCTTCATCTCTTTGTAAAAGATTGCTGAAGGCTAGGTCTTGTTTGGGGTGGAGGGGAAGTAAATGTCCCCACCCTCCTGTCACATTCAGATCTACAAGGACAAATACTAAGATGCTATTTCCCTCAAAGTCTAGGGATGTCAGGAAAGGAAAGGCACCCATTAGACCAGTTCATTTAAAATGGCAGCGCTGTGGCTTTTTTATGACTATTAGCCACACTCTGGTAAGTGTCTGAAAACATTTTCCTTGCTTGACTGCCATTACTCTCTGAAACTCACTGGATAGCCTTTGAGAGCAGACTTGATACATTGATCTGTTCGGAATCAGACCAAGTTACTGCCTGGCCCTCTCAGTGCTCACCATGAGGGTCCACTGCATCATCTGCTTGACCAGTGATATGAATGAGAGAAACCTGGGTGCAAAATGTGATGCAAATCAGGGAATTCTCTTTCGAAGAACTTGAAATAAGCTGCTCTGCTGAATCTTCTATCTGTTCTGGCTGAATTAGTAGAGCCAGTATCTTCTACACTTTTGAAGGAAGGAGATAAACATTGTTAACATATCATCTCTTTGATATCTGTCTCTAGTTGCTTCAGAACAGCCTTTAAACTGAGGATTAAATTCAGTGCACAGGATGGAGAGCTTCTAATGGCTTTCTCCTGTGCTACACTTGCTAGAGTGGTAAGTAGGAACTTTAATCACGCCTTCATATTCTTACAGAGAACAGGATGGCTAATGGATCTTCAGGTCAGCCTGTTATTGGTCACAGACACATCTACCTAACCTTAAAATAGCCTATAATCTGTGTGGAGACACAAAAAGTAAAATAAAGCAAAGAGAGTTTGGCTGAGCAATTGGCGTAGCCTGTTCTTCTCTTGCCCCTCCTCAATCTCAGCTAGGCGTCAACAGTAATACCCCTTTGCTGACCACTGCTTGTTCTCCCATCTCTTTTTGTACT
This sequence comes from Numida meleagris, assembly GCF_002078875.1. Lineage (NCBI taxonomy): Eukaryota > Metazoa > Chordata > Aves > Galliformes > Numididae > Numida > Numida meleagris. Next base: position 18,707,235 of record NC_034413.1, on the reverse strand, counting down.
TCCCTTGTTCTGTTCTAGTATTTTCTTCATTTTCCTGTACAGAAATGAACTTTGACACTCTGAAGGCAAAGGATTGCACCTCATTCTTTGCAATAGCTCTCTTGATTGTTGTGTTGTGTTTTTTTTTTTTTTCTTCCTTTAACTCTCTGCTGGAGTGGAGTAGAATTTGTATTTGGCCAGACTCCAAGATCAAGTCCCTGGTGAATGTGGATGGACAGAGATTGGAAGGACAGAAGGAGGGACAGAGGAAAGGAGGAAAAGGGAGGCACTGTGACCCCTGTGCTGAAGCCTTGTGAGCATGGCAGAGACTTCTGTGTGTTTGTGTGGAAAGGGGGCTGTTTAGATAAACAGATGGCAACAAATGGCATAAAATTATATACCCATAATGTCAGTTCATAACATTTTGTTCGACATACTTGATTTAATCGCTTAGCTGACGATTTTGCTTTTGGGCCCATATGGTGGCAAATGGCAAATGAACCCTCTTTACACAGCAACTCCAATCTGGCACTTTTATCACCGAGACTTAGAGAAGAATCCAGGAGGAGAGAAATGCAGATGGAAAATGAATGAGCAAACAGGGTGGGGTGCATGTGTGGGAAAAGGAGGTTTTGAAGGTGCAGCCAGGGGAGTGTTCTTGGGACACAGAATTTGGAGGGGATTGAATTGGAGAAGAAAGGGCTGGGACAAGAGGAATCGGGATCTTCTATTTTTTTGTCACCATCTAAGGGATGAAAAGGAATTTCTTAGCAGCAGGAGTTTGAGAGAAACTGGAGAGAAAACAAATACAGGGAATGGTACTAAGGGGGAGGGAGAGAAGAGGACACCAATAGGCAAGGTGGAGATGGTAACAAATTTCAGAGAACTCATTCAAATCTGATTTACAAATAGGGGGAAAAAATGTGAAACCAGAAATAGATTGTTTCACTGGTTTCTTCAAAGGTCCAAGGAACCTCGTGTGAAATGTACCAGATGAAAACTAGGCTCTCCTGTACTGCTACAGTGTGGTGGTGCTTTGAGAAGTGTGTAAATTGAAGAGGGCAACATTTAAAGTGATGACCATGCTCCCATGGAAGATGGCTTTATTGTTACCAAAATTTTGATAGCATCTGACAGGACATCCTGGTGGTGAAACTGCTTCCTACAACCTCGCTTTTCCTAAAGCTGGGAAGAGGCTGGACCTTCACTTTGGATAATTTTTTGGCTAGGATGTGATCTTGCAAAATGTTGAATCCCCTAGGTTTCTCTGGCAGTCTGTGTGCAGGCCAGTTCTGCCAGACACATACAGCGTACCTCCATAGATGTTCTGTGGTTAAGCACAGTCTTTGCATGTGCCAAGGAGAGCACAGAAGAGGCAGCTGCCAGGGAACACCGTTTCAGAGATTAGGACTTGATCCTCAGTAGGATGGAGGTAACAAGTTACGGCACAGCCGTATCATGGCTGAGGCCATATCAAAGCTTGGCAAGGCTGAAAAGCTGCTAGGGGAAGATAGGAGCTGCAAAAATGCTTTTTGGCAAGATATTCCTCCTAATACAAACATTGCCATCCTCATCACTTACAGTTTGGACAAAAATATTCAATAAAGCACACAGTCAGTTGAGGTCACTGAAGCTAGGGAAATGTATTACCTGTGATTCTGAGAAGTATGTAGCTAGTGAAAAGTCATCATGACAAGATGCTTTGTCTCAGCTTGGTAATACTAAGCCAAAGTCATGGAGAAATTTCTCACAGCTTATGCAAGATTTCTCTAACATCCTTTTCCCCTTCAGGCTCTGCTTTTTGTATTCTTTTCCCTGCCCTGTTCAGTCAAGGAATTCCAGGCTAGTTCCTATGATCTCAGTGTGTTGGGCAAACCAGCAGTTGAAGTGAACCTGATTTGCATTGTGCTGAGGATAATGAAGACTGCCATGCAAGAGTGCTAGGTGCTGGGTACTTCATAGCTCTTCCATGGAAAAGCGGGGTCTCTCTCACCTGCCCTTATGAATCTCTAATTATTGGAAGATCCAGCCATACAAGCAGAACTAGGTTCTCGTTTCCTCTAGGATATCCCATGCATGCTTTTGGGCAGAGACGGTCCTTCCATTAGTGCATGGAGCTGTGGCTGGGACCTCCTCATTGTGTGGCTACTATAGTTTCTGATAGACATGGCTTAAGGCTAGCACAAGAGTTAGCTATCTCCAGTATTTGTGGTGCCTACTAACAGTCCCTTTCTGACATAAGCACTGCCCCTTTGGAATAGACCCTTCTTCCCGGCTTTCTTCCTTTCTTCTCCTGAACAACTGTTACCTCCCAAATATCGCAGCCCAACAGGCAACTGGCTGGTAACAGTTGACCGTGGTCTGTGCTGTTCCCTGCCTTGTGATCACACTGCCTAGTGCCGAGGGGTGCTAGGTCGGTCCGAAGGTTGCTGCCAGAATTCACGTGGCAGGCTGTGGGGTGTCCAGGGTAAACCTCAGGTTGTGGTGTCCTGACCCTCTCCAGCTCTTATTAATTCAGTTTCAAGACTGTGTTTCATGAAACTGACTTGAGACAGCTCTCTCCTCCTCCTCCCTCCCCCATCCGCACCCCCCAGGCTCTTTACAACTAAACAGTTTGTCCTTTTCCCGACGTTTGGGAGAATCTGGGAATGTAAGTGCTCCAATAACTCATGTCTGAGCTCTCATTTACCCCCTGCTGGCATGGGGATGCTGCGCACCAGCCTCTCAGAATGCCAAATGAGTTGTGGCTGCTGCCTTGTCCCTGTGCTCCCCGAGGCCAGTGAGAGGGACCCTTGGTCTTGTCTGGGGCTGCTCAGAGGGAGCTGGCCAGGCATCCTCACCTGTTCCTAAGTGCAACAGCTCCAGCAAACCTCTGGAACTGGGGGGGGCAGGACAGGTGGCTCTGTTTGTTTGTTGTTGTTTGTTGTTGGTGTTTTTTGTTGTTGTTGTTTGTTTGTTTACATAGTAAGGGGGAGGGAGAGGGTCAGATCTCAGAGCTTAAGAAATGTGTAGCTTGGGTCATGAGGAAAATCTGCCTTCTAACTTCAGCTTTGCCACAGATATATTGCATTGTTTTAGCTCAGTCGCTTACCTTCTGCCTGTCTCAGCATTTTCTTACCATCTCCGGGCAACTGCAAAGTTCAACTGCTGGGAAATGGTGCAAAATGTTTTGAGATCCTTGGTTTGAGCAGAGCAGCTTGTGATGAAAACCAGGGTGGTAAAAAAGATCATCAATTCCAGCCTTTGGAGAAATGGAGATTCTTCTCAAGTTCAGGACTTAGCAGTTACTGAGATGGGCACCTCCCAGATACCCTCTCAAAAGAGCTGTTGATGATTTAGGGTTCAACTCCAGTCAGGGCAAGGCCTATTTCTAAGCTGCAGGAAAAGTTTGTAAAGTTGTCACGGGTTTTCCTGAACACCCCCTCTCCCCCCTGCCTCTGTGGCTACATCTGCTCATTTCGTTGGCACGGTTTTTGCATGCTTCTGCTTCCCCTTATCCTTGATTCTCTTTCCCCGCACTGTAGTTGTGTTCTCTCAGATGTTTCCCTAGTATAACCAGTATGGTTTCACTACCAGCCCAGCTCTGTGAGCCTGCGCAAGGGCTGTTATTCCCATTCTGCAAAAGGGAGCGCAGCACAGTGAGCTAGGGCCAGAAGTCTTTCCTGGTGCCAGCCCAAAGACAAATTGATTTGATGTCAGTGCTGATGGTGCACAGCTCTCATTGGTGAAGCTAGAAGCTCATGATGGTGTTACCTTCATTTGGTGACTGGGAGGGGCAGGACGGCTGGGGCTCTCCTAGGCAGAAGTGAGCTCTTGCTGGGGCCTCAGGAGAGAGCAGCCCACGTCCCTCGCTCCCTGTCTCCCGGCAGTATTTCGGTGAACAGGGTGAAAGGCCCCGGCCCTAGGCGGCTGCAGGCCGTGTTAGGCTCTCTCCTTCCTCCCCCTCCTGCTCTGCCCGTGGGTCTGGCAGGCGGCAGGAAGCGCCGAGGCTGAGAGCAGGTCCCCAGTGCCTCCTTTAGCTGCCATTTCAGTTAAATTAGAACAGAGACCTGCAAATAGAGCCCCCCCCTTCCCGCTGCCAGAAGCTCCGCATTTCACTCAAGTGCCCCCCAGGGACTTTGCCCATTTACTCTTGTTATTTGCATGATAAAAGCTGTTCCACTACCTTCCCGCAGCCTGCCGCAGCGGAGCCGGGAACTACCGGGGTGCGGGCACCCGGCTCGGGGCTCTGCGGTCCTGCTTCCCGAGCCCGCTCTCATCAACAGCTCCATGCCAGCCTTTTGCTCTGCGCAGAGAGGCTTGTTTTGGTACTGGGGTTTGCTGAGAGAAAGCAAAAGATAGGGGAAAAGAGATGTGCAGATAGACAGCGGGTCCTGGTTCTGTGCGGCGTCCAGGAGGCGGTAGCTGCAGCTCAGGGTGTGAGCATGGAGGTGGCTGGGAGCCCTTCAGGCTGCATCCGGGCCTTGGTCCCGCATCAGTCATCTGCAGGAGCTGCTGGGCTTCTCGGGCTTCAGCCTGGCACCCTCTGCCTGAAGCTGGACAGAGTGGTTTTGATTAAATCCTATTTCCTCAAAATAAGCTGAAGTGGAAGTATTCTGTAGCAATAAACAACTTTCAGTCCAGTTTTCATCCTGGTTCTGATTTAAATTAAGAGCCCAATGTACCCATTGACTAAAGAGAAGATCACCTGAATGAAAACATGACTTCTTTTTTTGTTATTTTTCCAAATGACAATTGGATGTTTCTATTTGGGATGAGAGTAAATAAAAGTCTCATTCAAAAGGTTTTATTTTCATTCCTGGGAAGTAGAAACACGTATTTTGAGATCTTGAAAGCAGTCAGGAAATTATTCTCTGGAAACCTTCTATCTCCAAGTAGTGCCCTACCGGGTGAGGATGACTGGCGCTTGGCTGTTTGGGTTTCCCAGCCCAAGGGGTCTCCTGGTATCATTCACCAGGAAGGGGGGCACACAGGAGCTGCAGGAGTGCTCCCGTGCTTCTTGCTGTTTGCGATGGGAATCCTCTGCTGACCTGCTGAGCTCATGTTGCAAGTGCTTTGCCACTGTGGAGCCATCTTAGCCAGGCCCAGGTCACCCGCCGAGGCATCTGTGCTAGTCTTTGTGTCCCTCAAACATCCCATTGCAACTAACTTGTCTAGTTACCTTCCTATCAGCAAGCACTGCCAAGGCCTCTGAAACATCGTGTTGGCAACAGTGGTTTTCTGCCTGCTCCCATGGGTTGCAGAATTTGGGCACTCAGCCTTTGCAAGCAACAGAAGGAAAGGAGAGAGGAAGGTGAAACAAAAATGTCCAGAGATAGCAAGCCCCCTCTCTTGAACTATGTCAGATGCCTTTTACGGTGGGGTTAGCTTTTGTTGTTGTTGGGTTTTTTTTTTTTGTTTTTTTTTGGTCTTGTATTTTAAGTGGCTTCTCTGTACAGTTTCATTGCTGTGTGAGGGTTAAGGATGTGGTGAACTTTAAGTAGGCACAAGCAATGGTGTGTACCGTGGCAGTGTCCCCCAGGAGAGGTTTTCTGAAGAACTAGCAAGAAAAGCTTGGAAGCCATTCCCATTGCCGTGCTCCCTGGGCTTGGATGGAGTATTCCTTGATGGGTAAGAATGTATAATGGGTTAGGATGTAGGACTTCTTATGACTGGTGTTGGATCAGAAGGGTGCATAGGGGAAAAGACAATAAATATCCGGAGTCTTGGGATGCAGATGCAGTAACATCTCTGCAAAGAGACTAAGCTGTAAGTTTCAATTTTTGTGCTCTTTTCCTTTTGTCCTTCTTTTCTCATGATGCTTCTTTTTCCCAATGCACATATCAGAGAGAAACCAACTGCCCCGGAGTGACAGGCCACTAGCCTCTGAGGATTTCTGATCTGCGTGCAGACTCCTTTTTTAATAGACTTACACCTCATTTGGTCTCTAAAGCCTATTGAAGAGGCCCCGAGGGCTGGCAAGCCGGGTACCTACTGGAGCAATGCAGTCTGCTGTTCTCTCCTTTAAGCAAATTTAAAGAGGCAGTTGCAGATATGTATGTGAGGTTCTCCCCTTTGACCTCAGCTGGAATACTCTACTGAAGGAAGAGTCACTGGATCTCTAGATTTTTGCAGTTTCTCTTCAATATTGATAAGGAGTGTGGGGAAAAAAATGCACTGCTGTGTATTGCAGCCTCCTAGAACTTCTTGGAAATGTCTGGAGATGGATTCCAAAATAATGATTTTGCTGAGTGTGGATGTCCTCCTCTGTGTGGAGGGATTTTCTGATACGGGATTTTACAAGCAGAATTTGACCTGTTTCTACATTTCCCAGCAGAATACACTCCGCATCCACAGCAGGCTCAAGAACCAGAATGCTGCTGGTGTGTGGCCATGCTAGAACACAAGAGTGGGACAATGATGTTATAGAGCCTGGCCCTGCTGCAGTTTCTGGCTGTTGCTCAGGATGGGTTCCAGAAACAAAACTCGACAAGCTTGCATTAAATTAGGGAAGCAGGTTTCTGCAGGCATGTGGCAGGCTGCGCAGCCAGGATTCTGGCATTCTAAGCGAGTTCTGGTGCCAGCAGTCTTGGAGCTTGTGGCAGCTCCTGGCTAGTGCTTGGGAAGAGTTCCAGGACTGAGGACTTAGTGGCATCCTATTTCTTCAGTCTTGATCCACAAGTTCGGAAGGGTTGTTCTCATATCTAAACTCCACTGTCTCTGAGAGACCGTTTGCATTTTCAGCATGAGTAGCAATAGTGATGCCATCCTCTCTTGCCTGCAGGAAGCCAGATCTGCAGCCCTACCTGTTATCTGCTCTTTTGCTTCCTAGTTGCAGAGCTGTGAATCCTCTGCCAGTCTGGAAACTTCTGTGCTCATTGTCATTGTAGCTTCTCTGCTGCTCAGGCTTGGTTTTCTGCTGTGTTGATGCCAGCTCTGCATCTGAGAATAAACATTCCTTTTGAGATTTGTAACTTGTTTTCGATGGTATTTGCTGCACTGTTGACCTAATGGAGGCATTGTTTAACAAGCAGCTCTTGAGTAGCAGGCTTCTGGGAGTCCTGTCTGTCTCTTCTGATGGCTTTCATCTTGTACTGTTTGTAGATTAAAATTCATTTGAGATGGCTAGCAGGGGCTGTAGTCACTTTGAAAAGGCATGATTTACTTGTTGGGCTCCCTTGGCACCGAGAATGAAGAAGGCTGCATATAGAGAGCTTGGCTGTGACTGCTCACTGCATCTGAAATGCATTGCGGTGATGAGGAGAGGTGTCTGGCGGGCACTTTCAGTAATACCCGTAGACAAGCTTGGGTCTTTCAGTTTGGTGCTGTGGCTGAGAGAGGCACCCCTGAGTCAGGCAGGTCTGACTAATGACATCTAGAAAGATGGAATCAGAAGGCAGGGATTGAAACTAAACAACTGGCATCTCCCGCTATGTGCTGGGGGCCAAAGAAGAAGGTTAGCTGTGGTCAAGATGCTATTTTCGGGTAAAGAGAAGCAATTCTCTACTTGAGCACAGACTTGCTATGCGATTTTGAGAAAACCCCAGCAAGTTTTTTCTCACCTTGCTGTAGGTATGTGGGAGTCATTCTTTTCTAAGACGCTTACCTCCAGTAAATACAATAAGTTACCATCATTGCCCTGTCTGCAGGGGGAGCCTGTACAGATGAGATTATGGCTATTTTTTGTGTGGCAAAAAGTGAGTGAGATAAGTCCCTTTCAGCCTCAGTTCTTCTTATGCAGTGAGATGACCACAGGGTTGTACAGTGTCAGGATTCTGCACTGGTGGAAGAGGCAGGCAAGGAGCAGAGAAAGAGATGTCTGACGAGTAGTTTACCTGACAGTGTGTTGAGTTCTTCTGGCGTTTGGCCCTGTGCAAATGGAAAGGTGTTTAGATTATTCCAGTATGCTTCACAAAATCACTTTCTTAGAAAGCCGGGTTCGTTGTTTAACTTTCATTAGTCCCAAACTACCTGATGTCTTATCCTGAATGATAGACATGGTTATATTGCTCGTTGTGGAAGAATAAAGTATTTCCATCATCTCTGTGAATATCGGCGTCATAGATAGCTCGGCTTCTGTTTTATTACTGTTTTATTAGACATCTCTGAACCATTCTCTTGGGTGATTTTTTTTTCCCGGATCTTCTTGAAGTTTTCTTTGCTCAGATGTAACAGTTCTGGGCTTCTGCTCTTTGTCCTGCTTTTATCTGTTTAGATGGAAAATGTAAAAAAAAGCAGAATGAAACTAAGAATGAAAGCATTTCTAAGAGCCTCTTCCTCGTTGCATTAAGATTTTGCAAGGGGAGTTTATGCTGAAGAGACTCTTTGCAAGCTCTCTGAAGCAAGCATTCTGCTTTTTATTACTAGTTTGAATTAAGATTGATTTTTCCTGGGAATCTCGGTCTCCCCCTTGGGACCAGCTCCAGAAACCCTGAGGCTCAAATGAAAGTGGAAGGTGCTAATTAAAAGCACCGTTTATCTCTCTTTGAAAATAGACCCCAAGAGTACGTGGGGATTGGTGAGGGCACTCCTGGAAATAAGCTGCTCTCCTGCTCGATGTTGAAGATGTTCAATGCCAGTGGTGTAGTTAAGTGATATGCTCTGAAGAGCTGCTCTCACTGGGAGAGAGATGTAAACTCTGTGTGAGTTCTGCTTCTGTCCCAGCTCACCCAGAGATGTGGGGCCTGGGGCACTTGGGACCTTTGGCCTGTTGGGCAGGAAACACAGGCACGGTCTGCATATGTGTGCAGATGAGTACTTGTTATGAGTTCCTCGCTCTACTTATCTGTCAAGTGTCAAGAGTTGAACTGGGTGCTTTCAGTCCAATTAATTTGCTAGGGTATTGGCCTAATGAGGCTGTTGCACACTGACATCTTAGGACTGAGATATTCTCTGTCGGCCTGCCTTGTTGTTTTCTGCCTTTCTCAATAAGTTGGGTTGGCACACTGGTGAGGAGAGGGCATAGTCAGGGACTGATAATGGGGGAAACTATCCAAAAACTTCTCCTTTGCACAAAGCTGAGTGCAACCATATTGGTCAGTTCACTTATTCCTCTATCAAGTAGGCCCGATCGAAACCACTGATCAGGATTAGGCTGCTATCACTGCACAAAGAACATAGCTCCAGGGCCATATTAAGTCCTCATTAGTAACAGGAGTGGGAAGCCTACTATGTACTGAAAAAGATGCATGGGAAATTGATACAAATAGGAGCAAGAAGCCAATTTTACATTCATTTTGCTTACTCTAATTCACATTTTATGTACTCAATATTAAGAGACAAGAGTTTGTTAGAAGGGTGAAAACAATAAAGTCTCTTTCTAGCCATTTAATGGTATTTTCAAAGGGAGCTCTTAAGGTTAGAAATGAGAATTCCACAGGAGTCCAAAGGGGATCTGTATGCTTGCATATCTTTGGCTTCATGGATATTCCTCAGGATAAAGTTTTGGATCTTTTGGGTTTTTTTTTCAGCAAGTGCTTAAAGCAAAAATTCTGTGCTTGTGAAGTTCTCTGCTCAGTTAGAAAGGTTTGGAGAAAATGTTGTACACTAAAGGGGAAATACCATCCTTTACCTTCTGCCATCTGCTTCTTACCGTAGGTGCTTGCAAGTCTCCTGGAACTGGTGATGGGATAAGGAGTTTTTTGGTTCTTTTAGACTTACAAAATATCCTGAGCTGGAAGGGACCAATAAGGATAATCGAGACCAACTCCCTCTTGGAAAGGTAATGTTAATGAAGAAAAGTTCCCCGTTTCTGCAGCCTAATTGTTGAAGTATGAGGAATAAAGACCTAGAAGCCGAGTTTATTTTTTTGATAGATAAACACGACAAAACCCATGTTTTTGCTAACTACCATAGAGGACAGGCTGAGATGTGGATTACCCAATATTCTGCATCTGAGGGGCCAGTATTGTATTCCAGGTGTAGGAGGAACCATATTCTCTGTCCATGCTGGGCCAGTGACCAAGCAACCAAGTCAGTGTGTCAGTGACCAAGAGAGAATTGGAAGAGCTAACCAAAAGGAGTCCTTTCACCACTGCAAGGAAAAGCTTCTCTCTAGAAATGTGGCAAGGTGGTCGGAGGAGAAGTGAAGCGAAGATCCCAGTACCTGTGAGATTTATGTCAGCAGTCTCTCAGGTACAAATGGCACCCTGCAGGTGATGCTGAGATGCCATATGCCTGCTGCTAGTGGCTGAGCTGCAGTCACCACCTGGATACATGGCTGCCCGCATTTCCCAGGTCTCCACCAGCAGCGGCACGCTCGGCACTGACCCTGTTGCTGCAGAGTTGATGCAGAGTTGATGTGTTCCCAGAGTATGGGCGTGTTCTCCAGCAGTTTTACCAAGACAGTCCAGTGTCAGGTATCAAACTATCCACCTTGTTTTATGCAGTTTATTTTTCCTACTTGAAAGCAAGGATAAAGTTACTGTTGCTCTTTGCAAAGCTGCTTCTTGTCCTGTGGTGGAAGGGCTTTCCAAGAGCCCCAGGGAGATACAGACCCTAGATGCAGGATGCACACCCCAGGGTCATCGGCAGCTCAGATGCCATGGGAAGCACCCTGGAGAATTCCCTGCCTGGTGCCAGTAGGGTGACACAGGTGGATGACACAGGTGGCACTCGGTGAACCAAGTTTCACGGTGGCTTGGCATGGGGCAGCACAGGAGAACGCTTCCTTGGGTGCGCTCCCTGGTGCTGTACCTGAGTGCAGACCTTTGGCTGTAGAAGGCAGGTCTGGGCAGCACCATGCAGCCAGCCAGGAGGTGGCAAGGGTGGGAGGAGATGGGTGCACGTGAAGTGCCCATGGGGCTGCCAGGCACCTCTCATTAGAATGCATTTGTTCCACAATATTACAGCCGGCTGGTTCATCCCTCAGACTCTTTGCGAGGCTGTCGCATACAGAAGGTAGAGGCAGGGACTTGGGCAGGGTCCAAACTCTGGTGCAGCTCTGTCTCTCCTCGCCTCGGTGTCTCGCTGTGCAAAGAGCCGGGCCCCCTGCTGTGCCCTCGCCAGCTTTTACAGCCACCCTGCCTGTCAGAACAAATGGTACGGCTCAGAAAATAAACTCATCTCATTTGTATGACAACACAGCCCCTCCGGTTAGAATGCTGCACCATTGCTTTTAACAAGGCTTTAAGCTGTTCAGTTCAGAGAGTGTTACAGCCTCTGGTTTATGGAAATAAAAACCTTCTCCTGCGCAGCCATCCTAGGTGCATTCCCTAGTCCCTAACCTACACTGCGATGCCCCTGGTACCCTCTGCCTTCTTTAAGGCTGACCAGGCTGAATTATGCCACTTTTCTTCCCCTATGAGAATCCTGGGTCCTGCATGCCATGTACTATTCCCTACTATGGAGAAGGAGAGAATCAGAACTGACCTTTATTCCTAGGTTGTGGACGTTGCTGTGAATTTCTTGCTGTGCTTGCTACATTGCAACTTGTTCATTGTCAGTCAGTGGTAGCTTTTCCAGGGAAATGAGTGTCACGTATGTAGAAAGAATAGTTGTTTGTCGGGTAGAGATCCACATGTGTGCCTGCAGACTGCTCTGTGATCCTCCTTTCAGCCTTGCTACAGGCTAAGGTTTCTCTGCATCTTCATACTCTTTTTAACTTGTGCAGGACCAAACTTGCAACTACTTCATCTGCTCATTGGAGCAAGTACTTAGAACTAGGATGCCTGAACCCTTACTTTGTCACTGGTTTCCTGCATGACCTTGTACAAATTGTTGAGTGTTTATCTCTGTTCCTTCATTTGTGCAAAGGGCAGGTGACAGCAGGTTACCTTTCAGAGATGCCACAGGGCTGGCATCGCTAATGTATTTTGAGACCCCTGGCTTAAAGTGGTTCTGGAAATCAAAAAATACTGATTCTTTAGCAATATTAGCATTACTAATAACCGGACATGCAATTCATCCTTAAGCATGTGGCGGATTTCCCTTAGATTTGAGAGCGTCTCTGGGGATCCCAAAAGCAAAACACAGGTTTCCAGTAAAGCATGGGGTCTAATGGTAGGCTCTGCTCTCCTGGCTGGACAATAGACAGTGCCTGCTGCCCTGCCTGATGGGCTGGGCACCGTGAACCCAAGCCTCTGACCGCCCTTTGTTTGACTTGGGGTTGGAGGTGCCCTTTGCATAGCCTCTGCCCACGAGCAGGGATCTCCTCAGCAAAGAGCCAGTGCTAATGGAGTGCACAGCCATTTGTTAGCTGAAGGCTTGGGGTCTGCAGGGCTGTGCACATTCCTGCTGACGAGCACATAGACAGGAGTAAACAATGGCAGCCAGATTTACAGCTGCAGCAAAAATAAGCCATTTGTCAAAGAGAGGATAACACGGGGATGCGAACAGCTTGAGGCCACGCCACCTTTAGATGTGCTCTGGTTAGAGCTTGCAAACCAAGCAGGGTGGGACAGAAGTCTAGTGAGATTTGGCTTAGAGTGCGTTCAGAAGAGCTGCATCTAAGGCTGTAGAGGAAAGTGCTGGGGAGTCAATGGGGGTGCACGAATTATTTATTTATACAACGTTAACAGGTCCTGGCTAGGTGAAAAACAAACAGTACAGGTCTGGGCTCTATGCTCCAGAGCATTACTGTCCCATAAATCTGCTGCTCCCAATTATAATGTCAAAAGAAGATACCTTTCAGTATATGCAGAAGATGGTCTCAAGGTTTAGCTGGACACTCTAGGCTACGTTAGAAGCACTATTCTTTGCGTACAGAACAGGAGCATTGATCGGGTCATTTGTAGTAATGACAAATTTCATGGTGAGTTTCATCAGACAGGTCGGCTGATTATTTTTAGGAAATGAAATTCCCTCTTCAATTTTAAACGAATTTTATATTCCTTTCTCTCTACAGATAAAGTAAAAGCAAAATTCTCTTTTCTCAGGGATGAAGATGGCGTTGCCATTAATATATGCTTCCTTTGATATTCAGCCAAATTTCAATGTGTAGAGTCATACAGTATACATTATGTGTTTATTTGGTAAGAAGTTAGCAAAAATTTGTAAATAATTATTTAACCTGGAAAAATGAAGCCAGAACTACTGCAAAGGGGAAGTGAAATTTAACTGAAACCAGAATTTTTAATAGCAGGACTAAGTCTGGAAAGAAGCTGTGTGTACCAAGATTTGTCCTGAACTGAGGAGGCTGAGGCCCACGCTGTCCTCCCCTTACAGATTTGTAATGTTTTATATATGAGTGGCACAATATTGCAGAAGAAAGATTTGTCTACTTGCTTTTTCCCTGGAGTTACTGACTCCTACGTTGACAAATGAACGAGGTAGAGGCCCCGTGAAGGACTGGGCTGCTCGCCGCAGGGTGCTGATGTAATGCCCACTCCTTGCACGGTCCTGGCAGACCCAGCATAGCTGCAGGACAAGTGCAGAGCAAGGTAGAAGCAGTGGTGCAGGAAGCTGGCCTGCAGTCCATAGTGATCCTTGGGAGCACCGCAGGCATGCAGACGGTCTGTCTGCATTAAGGATGAGCTGGTGTGGGTGGCCCTGGCTGACATGCCATATAGCCCATGAGCGCTGTTGGAGGGGTGGCTGTTGTCAGCTCCGTGCAGTGACCTTACATGGAGCACCAGAGACCTGCTGGCACCACAGGCGCTTCCCACCTGATCAGATGCTGGCGGGGTGCAGCGCTTGCTGCTGAATCGTGCGGCTGTGTCCCAGTTGTCTGTCATGCCCAAGGTTGCCACGTTTGGTGCCATAGCATCCCCTTTCACTGTAGACAACCTACCACCTCTACCAAAATCAAGAAGGAGAAAAAGCCTAAAAGGGTGAAGAAGGATTTTCATTATGAAGTTAATTAGCTTCTGAGCCAAGCTGCACCTTTTCAAGAGTAGGAATTAGAGGGATTTAATTGCTTTATCAGCCTTCTCTTTGATTTTCAGCAATCAGGCCGATTCCATTTAATTTAACTGCCACAGATGAGAAGAAAATTGATGCACTCACCTGCCTCGGAGCAGAAAGAGAGAGTGAGAAAGAAAAGTTGGAGAAATTGGCAAATATAGTGTCTGCAGATTAATGAAAACCAACAGCATTTGCTCACAATTGGAAATGATGTGCCTGCCCTGAGGTGTTTGGAGCTGTGCGTGTGCTGCTGTGCATGGTGATGTGAGAGCCATCTTAATGGCAGAGTACAGGGAAAAGGGGGTGGACCTGCCCTGGGGAAAGAGGGAGATATATTCGTGAGATGATCAGGGATCAATTAAGGAATGGATAAGCAGAGGGGTGATGAAGAAAGGGGGAGGGAAGCGGACAAAGCCTCATGCTGGCATACGAGCAGGCAGAAGTCACTGTGCTAGGTGGGCTTGGTGTGCTGTTTTCCTCTGCTAGTGGGATGTATCCTGAACTTCTAGGGATGAGGTTTGGTTCATGCTATCAGTAACTGATAGTCTGTTTGTTTTGTCTAGGTTGTTTTGTCTAACCTCTCTAGGGAGAGGTTGGGAACCGCAGTGCAGGCTTTTGCTATATAGTGTGTCTTTGTTGAAATGCTTCCCCTTCTGTCACAATGAGATCTGCTGTTGCTTCTTTCCATTTTCATAGAGATATTTAATGAGGAGAAGAATGACAAACAAAAACAGCTTGTTGAAGAGGAAGAAGGAAATTAGAAGTGAATGAGAATGGCTGACGATGGCCCAGGAAGAAGTGATGAGGAGAAACTGCTGGTGGGAGGGAAGGCTGGGACCCACACAATAATGGGTTCCTTTTAGTCCTCTGGCTAAGGGTTGGCTTTGCTGGGGACCTGGTGATTCTTGGTCACTTAGCAGAATGTTCATCTGTCTGTAGTCACATCAGCAGTCTGAAAAAGCTGACTGCCCCTTGCTCCTCAAAAATGGGGGCTTCTGAAGGGGTCTGTAGACAATCCTTCAAAACTTGCCTTTGGGGATACATGAGCCAGCCCCCAGGTTAAGTCAGGGTCTTTCCTCACTTACCCAGGACCTTCATCTGGCATCATCTGGGAGGCTTCACTGCCCTCCTGTTCCATCCTGAGTCTTCAGGGCAATTCTTTGTTTGAGTGAAGATGATGAGTAGCTGGATAAACGAAGCATTCAAGAAGGTGGCATTTTTAGTCCAGTGTCTGCTCCAAAAAGATGATGTGTGGAATCGATTGTTTTTAATAGTGTTGTCCAACAGAAGAGATTGTTTAACTGAAAACAAACTTATTGCCAAAATGTCAGTTTCACTGAATTTTTTTCACAAGTTTTTGACATAAGCCACTTAGTAAGATTGACACCTTCCATTTCACTACTTCAAATGTGAATTTTTTTTTTAATTTCAGAGTACCTTTTATTCAAAAACATATTTAATTTTATAATATTCCTTACATTCTTTAATCAAGAACATTAAAACAATTCTTTCGATTCTATTGGAATAAAGCATGTTGACTGACCCAGATTCATTTCTGCCAGGTAACTCATTCTATGACAAATTTATTTCTGCGTAGATTATATCCAGCTCTCAGTTAATCAAATTTCAAAAGGGGAAGTTTTCGAAAAGTTGGAATTTTCAGTTTCTCCACAGATCTAATAAATCCAGCTCTGGGATTCTGAGTGGGTTTTTTTTTTTTTTTAATTTTATTTCAAGACTACATGTTTAACAAATCTCTTATCAAATGGTATTTTTCACGTTATTTAGATTTCATATCGCCTTTGGCAGAACCTGACTCTGACTATGAAAATGATCCCTACTGAATTGCAGAAGGTCATGAAGGTTGTGAAGGTTAGATCAGGCTTCCTACATTATTCTAAATACTACTAAAAATGCATATTGAGGAATGGCTCTTCCTCAGACAAAAGAGGGAAGATAGGGAGAAAGCATGGGAAGGGAGGAAGAGGCACAGAAGGTCGATTGGCTGGACCGGAGATGGGGACCAGCAAGGAGCAGAGCCACGAGCTCGGTCTGCGGCTCCCAGCATGCAGAACAGTGCTAAAGGCATCCACCAGCACTGCTCCTGGGTCAGATCTCTGAGCTCCTGACCAGTGACCAGCCTGGGGTAGAGGCAGGAGCACTCTGAAGCCGTCACCTCAGTCTGTAAGTCTTTAGCAGAGAGCCAACTCCATTTCTTGAATCCAGCACTTTTAGTTGTGGACTTAGAAAGGAGCGGCTTTGTGGACTCTAATTCAAACTCTGGAAGGGACTTTTTCCTGGTGATTCTCTGCTTGCCCACAGCAGGTTAGATGAAGGGGTTAATAAGATATTATTTCCCCAGAAAAGCCCTGACGGTGCATTTCCTCACAGCTTGCCTGCCAGGCTTGGCCCAGCTCTGTGGATCAAAGGCTGGTTATCACTAATATTGAGCTGTTGTAACCTCTGTCCCCTTTGATTAAAGCGGCGCTGCTGTGAATTTCTCAGTTAATCACGCCTTGGCTCGTGGGGTCAGCTTGCAACTTGGCAAGTTCAGAAAACTACAGCTGAGGAGAGAAAGGTAAAATGTATTATGCAAATGTGATTATGATTGAGTCCGACTCCACCCGGCCCTGGCCTTGTGCTGCTGGAGGAGAGGAGCAAACAGCCCAAACTGCTAAGGAGGGGAGTACGCAGCTGGCATGCACAGGCTCCTTTCCCCTCCCTGGAGCTTTCTGTGATGCTGAGGAGCGTGGTGTCTGGGGACTCTGTGAAGCCCACTGGCGAGGCACGGTGTGTTCAGAGGAGAATTCGACCCCCAAGATGTTTTCCAGCCCTGAGAGCTATAATTTACAATTTTCCCTTGGATCGCATTAAGTGGGAGCTCTGCCAGTGGGTTCAGGACCACTAACTCTGCTTTCCACTCCACATCACTTCCTTAAGCCTCAGGATGAGAGAGAGCAGCAGACATCACAGCAATGCGGATCTGATTTCAAAGCCCCCGGTCAGGTAGGCAGGTGTGTGAGTCACAGGGTGTACGCGCAGAGCCAGCAGGAAGGCTTCAGCCCCAGGAAGGACATAGCGTGGGATGGGAAAGTGAATGTAGCTGGCAGTGAAATAATTAGTGGATTAATTGTGTTAGTGAACATGGCAGCCTAACCCTGTTCTGAGGATGCTGAAGGATGGACCTGCTGAGTAGAAAAAGGAGGTCAGGAGAATTGAGTTTTGTTACAGAAATTGCTCTTTCCCATTCAGTGTTTTGGTTTCCCTGGTACTGCGGTGTAGTGGCAGTGCCGTGCCGTGTGGAGGTGAAGCTGAGAGTTCCTCATCACTCAGGGTACATCTCAGTAACCCCTGAAACTGGCGGTCAAGAACTGGGCTATCTATGCACATATGGTAAAGACATATGTACACGTAGAGATTTTAATGTTGTAGAAATACCAGTAAAATATATCAGTGAAACACTTCCACTGTGGTCACAAAACTGAGTACTTCCCTACGGAATGCAAGCAAAATGAGCTATGGCTACAACTCTGTTGTTGCCACTGTTGCAGCACATTCAGGTGTGATTTTCCCAGCTGCCTCTTACTCTCTTGCTCAAGGTTTAAATCCTGGCTGTCAGCGTTGCATCTGGAGAGCCAGGCCTGTGCAGAGGTCAGACTGATGGCTGCTGTGGCTGGGGCCAGCTGGGAGCAGCCGAGCAGGGAGCAGGTCCGTGGCCTGGGCACCTGGCTCCCTGTGCCAGAACTCCTGCTCCTCCCAGCTCTGGCTGGCTGCTGTAGCAGTGGTTCTCAGACTCAGGATGATGGTTACGGACAAAGGGAGTTTGCTCTTTCCACTGGCCTAGCAGAATGTTTCCTTATCTGTTCGCATTCTCACGGGATCTCAAACTAGTTTGCTAAGACACCGCATTCCTGTCTTCCTGCTTACTCTGGCTGCTGGAGGAAAGGGGTATCCTCCTGCAGCTGCTGAAACCTGTTGTACTTTTTGCTATATCACTGAGAGGAGGGAGGGGAAAGAAAGGTGTTTGTGGAGAGACTGCAGTTCAGGAGCGCTGGTGAGAGCGGCACAGGCGGATGCCGACTCCAGCTGCGCTGCGGTCGGAGCTGTGCGCAGAGTAGCGGGCGGGCGGTGAGGCAGGGCTGCTGCTGCGCTGTGGGTCGGAGCCCAGGGCAGAGCACGGGGGGAGTGGGGAGCGCTGGAGGAAGAGCGAGCACGGCGGGGCATTCTTGATCAGACCCGCTAATTAACTGCTCGCTCTTATTTTATTTACCCCAATCTTTCAATTTTTGCATCATTTGTTTCCTTGTTCAAGCGAAACAGCAAGAAACTTTTTAAAATTTAAATTCAGAAGTGCTGGAACTGGGCTCCTGCTGGGGAGAAAGTCCTGGAGCTCTGCTCCTGATGGCTTTTGGGAATGGATGGCAGTGTTTCACTGTCTCTTGCTCCCTTCCAAGAGCAGGTACCATTCTGCTCTTTGGGGGCATGTGGCTCTCATTATGTTATCAAACCTCACAAGCATGGGAATGGAACTGCAATGCCTGCTGCTATTTGAAAGACCCCCAAGCTTGAATTTTAGTAGGTAACGCATACAGACGTCTTCCCATCATGAGATTTTCCTCCCTTTACATCTGTCTTTCCCTTGTAAGCTTCTCAGTCCTTTTGCACTGTTTCATTCTGAAAGATTCTTAATGCATAATTCTTCCGAATTTTTTAGAGATGGCAAAACTGCTGTCCAGATGGCTCACAGGACATGGTCCTGGGCAGGATTAAATTAAAAATCACATCATACCTGCAATCTCCCCTTTTTCCTTTTTTTTTTTTAATTTTTTTTTTGTCAAAGCGCTTTGGGAAGATGAAGCAACGCTGCTGTCCCCATTGCACAAATAAATCATGACTGGTGCCCCCAAGCTCATGGGAGAAGTTGATGCTAGAGTCAAGAAGTGAGGAAGTGTTCCTAGTAGTCTGTTGTGTCATATGCTGCCTCCCTAGGGAAAGTGGCTTTTCCTCCAGCTTCTGTTTTCTTATCTCCTGAATCTCCCTCTGATTTATTGGTCAAGCCTAAGAGAAGAGACTGTCATTGCACCGTGAGCTGAGAGTTGACAGAGTTTGCTCTTGGAGAAGCTCTGCCACACCAGGATACTCCACTGGGGGCACCTCCTTGGGGTTGGGCTGAGGACAGACAGCTTCACTGCCCAGGTTGCTGTCACCAAATGCTGCACTCGGCAAGACTGCTCCTTAGTTCTCAGTAAGGCTCTGCAGGGCAGGAGCTGAACCTCGAACTTCTCTGTAAACTGTGAACTAATGTAATTGTGAAAGAAAGGGCGTGTTGGGCCAGAAACAGATCTGAGTCACTTAGGATCTCACTCCAGAGATTCTCCTTAGAACAATGAGGACCTTCAGCCTAGGTGAACCTTCCAGCATCCTTTCTGTGGTCTCCTTTGCAGATATGGATCACTTGGTCTGTAAAGGAGCTAAAAAAATTGAACTTTCATTGGATTTCAGAAGAACCTGAAAGTTGGACATTTTTCTCCCTTCAGTTAGCTTAAAATCTCTATCAGTGACATACAACAGGTGAAGAGCGGGTTTCTTTAAAACACTTAAGGCCATATTTTCTAGTCATTAGTACATGATTCATGCGCTACTGGATATCCCAGCAATGTTAATGCAATTGATTCAACCGCAGGTACTGCTGGAATTTCTATTTGATACGATGGTTTTTATGCATGCCATGTTTTTATGCATTACAGGGCATGAAGGAAAGTTATGCCAGGGCAAACAGGAGTCATGGTGTAATGGGTCTGCAATTCAGGCTGTTATAGATGCTTCAGAAGAGATGTTTCTGTGGACAGTCTGTGCAATAAAGTACAGCACTTCTGAGGCTGCTCTGATCTACGTTCCAAATTTCCTCCTGCAACAAGCCAGTATCCCAAAGTTACAGAGGGGGCAAATGCTAACCCCCTTTAACTTAAAGGTCCAGCACAAAACCTTCGGTCTTACTTACTCATCATAGTCAATTGTTTCAGCAGTGCCCAGTACCCTCATGTCCTGCTTTCTCTCCCTGCATCTTCTGTCCTTCCTTCTTTCCTCCCCTCCTCCACTTGCCTCTTGCCCTTCCTTTCCCTCTTTTCTTTGCCTCAGCCCTCTACTTCCCTGCAAGAGTTTGCTGCCTCTTGATTAAAATGTTGACTTTAACTTGGAATTAACCTGATTAATGTAATTGAAAGTAAAAGTCCGCTGCTCAGCACTTTGGGTGATGAGTGGAGATGGATTGAGAAAGAAAGCTTTCAGATTGAATACACTTCTCTCCTCTGGCTGTTAATTGCACCGTTTACTGGTACCTGACTCACTGACCGTCAGTGTTTAGTCCAGTTAATGATGATACACAGTCCATACTTTCCAGAGATAATTAAAAAACATTCGAGCAGACACTCTGCTGCAGAGAGCTTTCCTATCTGTCGCAGTCAGCAGGCCCTGGGGTTAGGGGTTGCAGGTTGGAGAGAGAGGGAGAGAGAGAGGGCTGCTCTGTGGGTGCACTGAGTTGAGCTGGCCTTGGCTACGTGGCTGTTTACGTAGCTGTTTCGAAGAGAATAAGGAAGAAAAATACTGCTGGCATCCTTCTGTCTGGCTTTTGACTGCACAATATTGTGCATGGAGGAGCACGAAGGCTCTCTGGAGTCGGGTCTGTTTTTGTGCTTGCAAGGCACTTTGGCTAAGCCATAGGATTTGTAAGTAGAGTTCTGTTCCTGCAAAGTCATTTGAGTTCTTATCTGTAAGAGTAACTCAGCACTGAGATCCGTGACAATTAGGCATTTAAAGGCTTTTTACATCTAGACATTGGTCTCTTGTGGCATACTTCCACATCTGCAAAGTAGAAATGCTCAGACTTCCTTACAGATGGAGAACTCTCATGTTACTGTAGACGGACATGTAGAGAAAATGCCTTGGCTACCGTATCCCAGAGACTCCTGTATATGACAATGGTGGTAAAAAAACTTTTTCCTCCAAATATAAGAATCCAATTGGAAGCAGACTGAAGAGGGTTGTGATGAGAAGTCATACATTCCCGAAAAGAGTATTCGGGCAAAACAGGCCATTTTGTAGCAATGCTAGGATTCGTTAACATATTTGCTAATGACCTGAACCAAGATAATGGGAGCCTGTACGTGTCACAGAGGTAGGTATGATGATCAAGTCCAAGAAAAAATGACAAAGAACTTATGAGAGACCTGACAAAAAGTAGATGAATATGTAAGACTGCATAGATTTACACGGGGAAGGAATCCTGAAAACATACACTCTGCCTTCCTGAGTCCCATGTTGCGACAGAAGTCATTAAGAGAGTAAGAGTTCATTATATCCAATAGCTAATCACTGTAAGTTAAAACTGTGGGCTGTATTTTTCATTTGAATTTGTCTGCATTTTAACTTCCAGCCACTGTTTCTTGTTTCTCTGTTAGACTGAAAAGCTCTTATACCTTGCTCATACTCAGTTCTGTGTTAGACTCAGTGCAAAATAATGCACATCAAAATAAATTGTTTGCATTTCTCACGTGCCTCATGCTGTCAACTCAGGAAAATAAAGCTAGGTGTCACTGTGACCAACTCAACAAACATGAGTGCTCAGAGTGTCCTCAACCACCCTTTCTTGTCCTGCTGCCATTTTCCTTTCCACACAGGCGATGTGCAGTGACCTGACTATGAGCAGTGATGAAGCTCTGGGGAAGAGGCTGGGATTTTAATGAGAGGAGTGGGGTGAGTGTTTATATTACAGTAGTGATGAAAAGCTCTCATGAGATCAGAGCCCTTGTCATGATAGGTTTTATGGGTTTTTTTGTTTGGTTTTGTTTAAAAAAAAAAAAAAGAAAAAATGCAGATTATATCCCATGGGATGCATAATCCAAATGCTCTGGGATCTGGAAAGCCTGTATCCTCTTACACATGGGAAGTCGAGATGTGAATGGTGAACCACAGACAGGAGCAGAATGAGGACTGGAGCCCTTACCTCTTGCCCCTAAGTCCAGTACTGGTATTGTAAGAGCCTCCTGCACACTGAATGACATTTTAAATTTATTGTTATACAAACAAGATGGAGTGATTCTTTTTCATACCACGTCTCACTCCCACGAGACTAGGAGTGTGCATGTAGCAGTGGCATGTATCTATACATTGAAATAAAATCTAAATAAGGATGCTAGTAAATGTTGGGGCTAAAAGATCTCCCCTCCCTTGAGCAGGGAATTTTCAAGTGCTTCAATCTAGCTCTTTCCAGGCACAGTATCTGGTCAGACACCTCTTCAAGACGCTTAGCCTGGGCATCCAAAAATACTGCCTCCAGGAGAATGTCTTTTGTCCTACTTCTCTGTCTAAAGGCATGTTGGGTTTTGTTGTTTATTTGTTTTTGCTTCAAGCAAAAGCTTTGAAAATCTCTGGTAAATCCTAGCTGTAAGAAAAAAAGATGAAAATTACTAAACTCTGAAATATCAGTGGAAAGCTTTGTGCCCTGACTCTGTTCCATTACCCTTCCCTTTTCACTTTTCACTTTTCACTCCTATATCTGATTTAACCTTTGTTCTTTGCCATGGTTATGACATCTTCTCTGACCCTTCTCTCTGCGCCACCAGCTGCCAGGTCACTCATCTTTGTCTATAACACAAGGCTGTCTCTATCACCCCTCCTAAGCTATCCCATACAGCATGGGGATGCTTTCATCTTCAAGGAAACCAAGACTTGAAAGGGCACAGGGACTTGGTCAGGGCCACCTTGCAAGTTTTCAGCACAGCTTGGTTTCACCAGCTCCAGGTGCTCCCCAGTCACCTAGGAGCTGGGTAGCCTTCCTCTTGATTTTCAGTGAGATTTTTTTTACATAGAAAAAATCTCCCCTCCTACTAGTAGTGTTAAGACCTGAAGAGGGAACATTTCCTCACAGTGGGCCAGCTTCTGCCCCTGGTAGATTTGTGCCTCTGCAGGTGGCAGATGGGTGCTCCTGGAGGTACGGCTGGGGTTCCTGTGGCCTGGCCTGCGGGCTGCTGTCTGAGCTCTGAAGAGAGAGAGGCCCTGCTGCAGGCTGCTGTGGAGCTGGCCTTGGTGGCACCAAGCATGGCCATGGCTGAGCCGGCAGGGCAGAGCACAGCAGCATCCCCTTGCCACAAGACGGACTGTGCTGGCACCTGCAGAGAGGCTGGGCCGGCTCTCGTTTGCTATTCCCTGCACACACTCAGGGAGCCTCGTGCACTAAGTGACATCAAGGCTCATTATTTTCATCAGATGCCACATTTGTAACCTGTTACCGAGTAAATTGTGATAAAATAGGCTGGAGCAGCCCAGGGTCTGACTCTGTGCTGAGATGGCTGCTGTGAGTGTGGCAGGCAGACACGGAGCCTTGCAGGGCTGCTGGCTCCAGCACTATAATGGAGCAGGGAGCCCCTTGGTGGCAGGGCGCCGGACCAGAAGACACCTATGATGCACTGTGTTGGCAAACCGCATGCTTCGGATGAAAGGGAGAGGAGACCCTTCCAGTGACCACGGGAGGTGGTTCTCTATTTACCTCCATTCCTTTCCTTACTTACCATTGCGTAAACTGAGATACGGAGAAAGAAAAATGGCTCACCCAGTGTCACATAGTAAATGGCAACTTTATCTCCTGGCTCTCCATCCTGAGCGGTCCCTCACACATTGCAGGGTAGGTGGCAGCGGGACAGCGGTTTTCACATTTCTTTACCCCCATGTCAGAGTCCAGCTGACGTGTGTGACTTGCTGTGGCAGTTGTGAGAGCACGGGAAAACTGAAAGCTCTTTTCCAGGGCTTAGTTGTCTCTCTTTCGAGGTTCTCAAGGCTGTCTGGGATATCCCGGTTTTTGAAGGAGGCCTGCATTTATTTCCATGCTCAGAGGCACCAACTCTACTCTAGTTGTGTTTTGATTCCCTTCTAAGCTTTCCTTATCCCTGCAGCTGTAAACATGTTTGATCCAACTGCGTATCATGAGGCTGGATTAGATTCTTTCTTCAGTTTGTATGTGGAAGATTTGAGGCAATGAGAAGGCAAGAAATTTCTACCAGGACACATCTGTGTCTTTGAGTCAGAGGGCCCTAGAGCAGCTGACTCTTCAGTGCAACCTCCCCTGACGTATATTCCCTGCTTCTGACATACACTGAAGTACCTGCTGTGGGTTTAAGGAACAAATGGAACTTACAGGAGAGCTCAGAACTTTTGGTGCTGTGTGTATATGTAACCACACTCCATAGCATATATTAAAATAGGCTTCCAAATAATTTTTTCACAGGATTAATAAAGACTAAATAGCAAATAAAAAGATGCTTTGGGCATGAATAGTGCGTGTTACTGCTGGTGCCACAACTGAATGTGCTGGAGATGGTTATAAATGATGGTTTAAATATAGGGTTTCTTAGGAATTTTAAAACATCAGAAAATGTGCTGAGATCTAAAACAAGAATGGTTTTTGAGAAGTTTTGGCTGAAATGAATGAAGCTATTTGAGGGCAGTATAAATATTTCACTTTGGCAAAATCTAATGCTGTGTTTTTAGAGCCTTTCTGTATTCTGATCTTTTACAAAAGAAAGAAAATGTTGCAGTGAAAATGTTTTCAATAAAAATGCAAACAATTATAGCTGGAAAAAAATTATATCCGGAAGAAAAATATTTCAAATTTTTAGAGTTTACAAATGCCTCTGATGTGGTGAAACCATGAAATACTTCACTGATATCAAAGGCAGATTTACTGGGGGAGGAGGGAAGTGTGCCCAAGCTTTTTTTCCCCCTAGCTTTAGGTGTATGCACCTACTGCTGGACTCTGGTGACCAGCTCTTTACTGCAGCTCTCCTTTAACGCTTACTGATCCCTTATAAATATAATAAAGTGTGTGCTTTCCTCTCTGCCCCAAAGGTCTTACAATTTAAATTGGCAGTTCAGAAAAGTTATCTCCCTGTTTCAGGAACCGGAGCATAGCAGGATCAGTGATTTGCTCAAGGTGACATGGAATTGTAAAGATGGGGACCGGCTCATTCCCCTGTTGGGATGCGATCTCTCCCCCAAGCCACCCCTGGTGCTGGGAGCCCTCTGGCCTGGGAGCTGGCCTGTGGCAGGAGGTGGCCACGGCTGGGGACCCGTGTGGACGGCCATCTCTGCTGCAGCTGTCACTGCTCTTTGCTGACAGTTGCTGTAATCCATGCTGCCTGCTTTTATGGTGCTAATTAATCTCCTGTAATTAATGAAATCCTTTTACCTCACGTTCCTCCCATTTCTTTCCTCTTTGCCTCTCTTCACCTTACGCAGCTGAAACCTACAGTCCTCCTTGAGCGGGGCCTGATAAAATCTCAGCCTTTCAGCATCGCTGTGCGCTCCACTGCGGCAGCACTGGTGCCTCCATCTGCTTTTCTCCTTTGGTGCGGTAGCAGCTTAATCTTCGTGGCCTGTTATCTTTGAAGCACACTTGATTTCTCCAAAGAAAAACAGCTCAGCATTTTAGTACCCGCTGCTTTCCCTCTTAGCAAAGCTGCACATCGTTGCTGTTTAACCATGGCCTCACAGGCGCTGTGTGTGGAATGGCATTCCTTTGGATAGACTCATGGGCTTGGTTGGGAGAGTGCATTCAGACAGCATTGTTTGTATGTGTCTTTGCACTCCAGGACTAAGCTATAATTCTGTCCCCTAACTCCTACTTAAAATATTTTCTCTCTCCTCCTCAAGGGATAGAGTCTCATTCTGTGGAACTTGTCATTCTGTGATAGGTAACTTGAGCAGAAAAAAGGCTCGAGAGGTGTCTGTCTAGATGTACCCAACCTGTCCAGCCTGTTGTGAGTTATCATGTCTGGTATTCCTGAAAGAGCAGCAACTAGAGCCCTGCTGTACAAGCAGTACACAGAACAGCAGAAATCTAGTCCTGGTCCTGAAGGATGCTCAGTTCAGTCCTACTTCTGGACTCATAGACACATGTCACCACTTGCCTGAAAGGTGATAAAAGTTGAGGGAGCCAAGCTATGAGCATTACAAGGATAGGTTTCCATACCTCTGCAGCTAATGACGGTGTATTTTCCCCAGTGCAGACCGTGCCAGATACATTGCTCTCTTTGTGAGTCTTCAGCAGTTTCTTTCCCGCTCTCAAGATGTGAGTTTGCAGTGCCTCTCCTCCAGCTGTATGGCTGATTTACATACAGAAGGGTGATCAGCTGTGGGAAGAACAGCCTAGCGGATCAAATACTAAGTGACATTAAATGGCATACAAGTGACATTACTTCGATTCTCTGCTGAGCTATGAGCTGCTGTGTAACGGTGCACACAGTAATTAATTCCTATGCCTCAGCTCCCCAGCTGTAAAATGGGCCTGGTTCTGTGTTCCTGGGAAGTCCTTCATCAGCCTGAGGCCAACCGCAGCAATGCCTGCGGAGAGTTTGGAAACTGCTGGTGAGGCCCATTTAGACATGCCCTTCGAAAGCTGCCAAAAAGGCAGTTACTGTGGTCAGGAGGAATTGTACCATGCCTTGTTTGTATGGCAGAGGTGCATGGGGACCCTATAGTTACACTCTTGGTATTTTTCTGCCCATCCTCATCCCTCTGAGTGAGAACGCACACACAGTCTAGTGGAAGGGAGAGTTGCAGACCAGCTCCTTAGCATGATATACTGATCTAAGCATACAAATTGGTAGAGGGAGATATGTTGACACTGGAAAAACTTTCACGGATGGTATTTAGTTTATTGTTTAATCAGAGAGAGAGAAAGAAGTATGCTTTATAGACGGGTAGTAGGGAAGTGACTAAAACATTGCTCTGTCTCACTGAGCAGATGTGTTTACTCACTGGGATTCTCACTTTGCTCATGATGGTGTAAATCAGTAAGTATTCTGCTAAAGTAAATGAGTAAAGGAATTTTTGTCACTTTCTCTGTGTGTTCAGGCAAAATCAAGGCGCTGGTGTAGCATCAAGTCACTGTTACACCACAAACTGAATGCTCTGTGAAAGGTATATGCCTTGCAGCTTTACAGGGCCAATTCTGCTCCTGGTTGTGCTGATGTAAATCACAGATGGTCCGCATCGGATCAGGATAAAGTTCAAGTGGCTGAACAAAACCTGACTCAATATGTAGAATTATCTGGGAAAGGATGGGAGCAATGGAGACCGTATAGGCTTATCAAAAGGCCTTGTGTTCCTCTCCTGGCTCCATACAGAAGGCCTACCCTGCTTTGGCTCTGCCTCAGCTCAGAGTCAGACCCCTAGTGCTCCTTGCACAGATCTTTGCTTCTGGATTGGAGAGGATTGCAGCTGAGCTGTGGGGCACAGAGCTTTCTCCCCCCAAGGGCAATCCCTTCTGCCTCTGGAAGGAGGCCTGTGGAGCAGTGCCTGCTCTCTTGCCCCACTGTGCTGATGAAGTGGTAAATGAGTAACGCAGGCTGTGAGGTACAGGGTCTGCACCAGCACCACGCATGACACTGAGCTGCAAAGCAAGGGGAGCTAGGGCAGCTGCCTCTCTGGGATCAGGTGTCAAGGAGAGGTAGCGGGAGGTGAGAAGTGCCAGGAATGCTGATTCCCAGCTGGCTCTGGAAACAGGTCATGCCGGTGTCCATCCCACTCAGATCAATTATTCAGGTGCTCTTTGAAAGCACACATGCAGAAAGTGAAGACAGCTTGGCTTCACCTGCTGGAAAACAAGCACTCCTAAGCTCCAGGGCCAAAGCAAGGCTCCTGCTGCATATAGTGCCTGCAGCTCCTGCTGCCTTTGTGGCAGCAGGTCTCTGTTACAGCAGGCTTTCCCATACAGGCCTGGACTATGTGGGCCTTCCTCCTTTTCAGGCTTCAGGAGGTTCTTTGCATCCCAGGTGGGCAGTGCAGTCCTGATGCCATGGGTTGGTCATGTAAAAAGAGGAACCTGAAGGACAGCTGCCGAGTGCCCTCTGGGCAGTGTTGAGTGATTTCTGCATATCACTAGGAAGAACATTTCACAGAGTCTGAAAGAACTGAATAAGGTAACATAAACTTGAGATTTCCAGGACAAGGGCAGTGTGTGCTCTTTTGTGCCGTGGTGCTGCAACCTCTCTGCTGAAGTGATGCAGTCCCAGCACTGACTCCTGTGCTGTGAGAGCAGTGGTGCTTAGCACTCAGTGCCACGCAGCATCTTCAAGCAGGAAAAAGGCTGTGCAACTGTTGGTGATGGTGGTCTGTGCCCACCAGTCTCCCCCGATCCCTCTCCCATGAATTGTTATCGACTGCAGACCCATCAGGATGCCTGATGGGCAGTGAAGTGGTGCGGTAATCTCAGATTGAGAACTGAGAGTTGTTGGTTCATTGTCTTTGAGCTCGGAGAGGCAAGTTGCTACATCCTGCCAGGAGGTGATGCTTTGGGAAAGAAGCGTGCGTAGGGAGGGACAGTACAAAGCGTTGCCTGCTCTGCAGGTTCACAGCAGAGCTGCAGAGCAAGGACTTGCTGAGTTCTCTGGCCTGCAAAGTGAGCTCTTTGAGGACAGAGGGTGGCACAACCTTGTTACAGCAGAACACAGGGCGATCCTGCAAGACGAAAATATCCTTCTGTTCTGCAGAACACGTTTTATCTTTATTAACTGTCTTATTCAACAGCAAAGGCAATCAGCGGCTCCCTAACAGTCTGTCCCAAGACAAAAGTAAATTTTCTGACCTGATTATTCTTAGGTCCTCTGTATCAAAACTCTTTCATATCTGATTTATCCTGTCATCTCTGCTCTGTGAAGGTGTAGATTATTTCTGGCACCAAGTAGGAATATTTAAAAATATTTATCTGTTATTATGGGTTTTTTATAGGATGGCCACAGAGTCCGAGTGACCTCAGCATTACTTGCAGTATCTGGGCTCTGGGGGCTCCTGTTCCAAAGAAGTTAAAGTGAGGTGAAAGTTATGATAGTCCAGTATACAAGCTGTAATTGGAGAGGATTAGCCTGTAATGTGATTTCCATTCTGAGTATCTGAAATGAGCTTTTTAAAGGAAAAACTGATAATTGTATACTGAAGTTTCACTTTTAAAATTCATTATTTTCTCCGTCATTTTTCAGGTAAAGCATAAGAATGAAACGAACAGAACTAGCAGTGATCTCTGGGGTTATCAAGTCTGTTCTTTTCCACTATGAAAATGGCTTCTTTGGCTAAGTGCTGTACTGTAATGACTACAGAAATTGCAGGGAGCAGCTCCTGCTTCTATGTGTGCGCCCGTACCCTGAGTTGGGGTACAGGTACTGCCCACACACGCCCTGTGGGTCAGCTGTACACATCTGTGCCTGTGTGCATTGCTCATTGGCTGAAACGTGAGAGTCTCTTCCTCTTCTCATGTGAAAGCAAAGAACAGAAAACATTTTCCATCTAAATTTCTCTATGAAATAGTGGTTAGTAGTAAAAAATGAATGCTAACGGGCTCCTTAAAGCCTGACTGAGAAATGCTTGGAAGGGCTTTGTAAGGTCCCATGTGGTTGGAATAGTCCTTTGTCAGCTGAGTTTCCTCATCAGGCTCTGTCTTCCATAACACGCTGAGATTTATCCCTTACTGAGTAAGTACTGGGAGAAAGGAGTCATAAATATAGATGCAGATAGATACATAAATACAGGCTGTCATTGGATCAGGTGTTCACTTTGAGCCTTTTGTTGTTCCACATGCACTCTTTAGAGGTCTCGTTAGGTCTTGAACACAAAACAGGATCTTCCTGGGCTTACGTGAGGCATCTCTATTCTGAGGAAGCCAGCACAGGTGTTCCCTATGTTCTGGAGGGCTCACAGGAAGAGTGGGAGCCAGTGGTTGTGGAGCTGTGACTGCGTCAGGCTGCTCTGGGAACTGGGGGGCTCAGGGAAGCTGTCTAGGGAGGCTTTGACTGGTAGCTCCAGCATGGCAGGGTGCACTTGTAGTGTGTCACAGTAACCTATAGCTGATGTGCTGTGAAAAACCAGAACCTCTCTTAGAAAATTGAAAGACGTGTCTGACCTGCTAGCTTTTCCTGCCCCGGGTTTGCCATGGCACAGGACAATGCAAGGGTTTCATGCCTTACAGCAGACCATGCTGGGGCTGGGACAGGTGAAGGCAATAGCTTTTCACCAAGATGGAACTGCAGTGTTTCCCTCAGTCAGGCTGCTGCTGCTGCCATTTGTGTGTCCCTTGTGCACTGATCGGCATGGAGGGACAAACGTGCTCACAGAGAGACACTGGCAGAAGAGGTGCGCTTAAGCCCCCTATCTGAACACTCCCAAAAGCTGAACAATCCAGTCTGGGAACCCCAAATTTTGAAGCACAACTCGGTGTCTCCAGGCACTGGAGCAGATAAGGTGTACTGGAAGTGGCCAGACACCACAGCTCTTCTGGGCGCTGCTAATCTGGTAAGAGGATGAGAGGTAATGGCCTTAAGTAGCACCAGGAGACGTTCAGGTTGGGTATTAGGATATTTCTTCTCAGAAAGAGTGGCAGTGCACTAGAACAGGCTGCCCAGTGAGGTGGTGGAGTCACCATCCCTGGAGGTGCTCAAGAAAAGGGCAGATGTGGCACTGAGGGACATGGTTAGTGGGCATGGTGGGGGTGGGTTGATGGTTGGACTAGGTGATCTTAGAGGTCTTTTCCAACCTTAATGATTCTATGAATCAGATGTGGAGGGAGAGAGTCTCTTTTCACTGTGCCGTATGGATCGGCCATGCCAGTGCGACATCACTGCCAGGATTTCTTTGTGTTCTTGAGCTTTTAAATGGAGAATTGGGAAATACTGGGAGATACATGTTATATTGAATTACTCCAGAATGCATCTGACTGTTTTCCAGCCATCAGGAGAATGTGAAAAGCAGCACGTGCATCACTTGTACATCTCTGCCATATGGTGGGGACATACTTCTGTCCCTTGCTTAAAGGTGGAGATACGTCTCGCGGCCTGGCTTCATGTTTTTTTTTCTCAGGGGGAAATGAATGTTTTCAAGTCCTGAAGGCACAGCAGGGTGGAGAGGGGCATGACAAAAAGGCTAGACAAAAATATTCAGAAAGAGTTTAACTATGGTTGATCCTGCCTAGGCAGGGACATGGTCTGGATGGTGTTGATTTCCTGCAGTCCACTCTAGCCTTATTTTCTTCGGTTCTGTAAAAAGATAGAATAATTATTTCTGTTACTACTGAGCACTTAAGGAGTGCTCCTCAGAGATCAGAATTGGGTGTTGCCTCGTGCTGTACTGGCACGGAGGAGAAAGATGGTCTTGCCCTCAGAGAGCTCACAGCTATGAGTCAAGCAGCAGCGGATAGCAAAGACAGCTGAGGGAATAGAGTGCGGAGCAGTGAGACGCTATTGATCAGCAGGATAGGCAGTACTCATAATACATCAGCAGCCTAACTGCTGTCAGATTTTTGCAGGCATCATGGCTAAGGAGAATGTGAAGGAGGATAATGAGGAAGCTTTGCAAATGAAATCTCCAGGCTCCCACCACCTCTGCTCCAGAGCCGGGCAGCAGCAGGATGATGGCTTGCTCCCACTTGTGCTGTTCTTGCCGCCCCGCCTGCCGCTGCCCACTCGTGCTGAGGGCACAGGTGTTGCTCCTGCAAACTTGCTTCAGGCTGTGTCGTAGCGGGGTGGCAGAGGCAGAACCGCGATGTGGCCCGCTGTCCCACATGCTGAGGGACCTCCTCCGGTGACAAGAAGTAAAGTTGATGAGTCTGTATCGAGACAGTGAAGTGACCCCCGTGCTGCTCCACATAATTAATAAATAAAGCACTGGGGGAGTTTTTGCCATGCCGGCTGCTATGACAGGGCTGTCTACGGTGCACTTAAGCATTAAATGACCAATTTCTGTCAGACTAACTTCCCAAGCCTCTCTCTCTCTCTCTCTCTCTCTCTCACAAAGCTAGCTTCCTCGCTCCCTGCACTTGGAGTTTTTCAGCAACTGATGGCTCCTGGTTCATTTCTGTGGAATTAATTGGTCCCTGAATGAATTCTGTTGACAGGGCAATTTATCATGTGTTTGGGTTGACAGTGTTGGATACCGGTAAAGGGGGGGAGTGGTGTGCGAGTGGGATGAGGGGAGATGGACAGGGTGGGGGTGGGTGGGAGGATGAGGAAGAAGAGGAGGAGAAGAAAGAGGAGGTGGAGGAGGAGATTGTTTTAAAAAAATAGAATAAGAGAGAGGTTAAATCTTGTTCCTCCTTGACTCCCTGAAGTCCAACTCAATGCAGTGGCTCACTCATGAGAGGGATGGGGAGAAGAAGAGGGGAGGCAGGGAATGCTGCTTCTCTTGTGACAGGAATCAGGAGGCTGCTTTTCCACAATTTGCACCATGGCTTGGGAAAAAAATGACACAAGAGAAAGCAAGTAGTTGTATGTTATCTCTGGGGCTCAGTCTCAAGCCTGCATATGTATTGCTCACATCCCTACTTTATTCTCATAATAGAGTGGGTTGGAAGCTAGGAACAAATCCAGTTAACCCTCAGCATGCTGAGGTTCACTGTTTCACTGAATGCTGTTCAGCACCTCAGCGTGCACTGGTGTCTGCTGGTCAGGAACACCCAAGGAGTCTCATCCTACAGAAAGACATCAGCAATTTGGGTCTGCAGTTTCCCTCAGTGTGTGGCTTTGACAGCCTCAAATTACATAATTTCACATCTTCCAAGATGGGGACAATGAAGAACTTCCTGATATAATTAAAATTACGTTGTAACTGCATTGTCTTTACAATGTTGTGACTCTGGCTTATGGATTTAGTTCTCAGCATGGCCTAGATGCTGACAAGATCTAGTGCTAAATGGGAGGAGGCAAAGCGAGAGATGTAGGAAGCAGGAGGGTGGCACAGGCAAACTTTAGAGGAGAATTTGAGAGATGCTGTTTGTAGGACCCCTGCAAGTCGGAAAGCCAGTTATAGTTACTAGCACTAGGAGGAAACATATAGGAAAAGGTAACCATGCAAAGATGTTGTGGGTAAAGAGAAGACTTATTTTAAAATACTTTCGTTATCCTTCTCTTGGTACGGCTACTCCAAGGAAATGGTGCAGGCAACTCCTTCTGAAGGCTTTTGCAACAGGTTTCCATTGCAGCTACACAGGTCAATAAAGCTGTAACTCATCTGTGGTGCAGACGGTCCAATCTAGAAATAGTTCCATTGGAGCTGAGAGGATCCAGAACAACAGTCAGGACTTGAGGTAACTTGCTATGGAGGCAATACATGAATGTAGCTATTTTTGTTGTGAGATCCTAAAGTATAACCTGTTTAAAGACAGGACCAGCATGTTGTTGTAGTTTGGTAAGGCAAAACCCAAAAATGCACATGGAAACTAACACACATTGTCAATGGTGGCAATAATATCCGAGCAGTGACTTTTCTGCCTAGAGGTCAAGCAAACAGACAAACTTAAATCAGAGAGCCTGGGAGATGTGTACAGTGCCTGGAAAAGACTAGTCTGAATTGGGGATGTCTATGCAAGGAGATTCCAGTTAGCTAAATCCCACAGAACAGAAGCATTCTTGATTGCTGATGAGAAGGTGCTTGTGTGGGAGTTAAGGGTCTTTTTATAAAGACTAAGACATGAAGTCTAGATACGCATTACTTGTAAAGTGCATTTTTTCTCAATAGAAACAAGATTAGCAATGTTACAGCTTATAAATGCCAAGGTGAAGAATATAAGGGTTGATAGTGAAGGCTCTGCAGCTTGGTATACACAGATCTGAAGCTCCAGCAGCGCTGCATTGATAGTAGGTATATTCAACCAGAAATAACGTGTTGTGTTTTCAGCAGTGCAGGTAATCACCTGTCAAAATATTTTAGCTTGGGTTCAGTATATTTTCCAGCACTAGAACCTTTATATTTTGTAGTGAATGTTCCTCTGAAACAGATTCCCCAGCTCAACCCCAGCTACAGAACCTGAAGCAGGAATTAATTCAGAGCAGCCCTATGGGTATCTCATATCAGAGGCCAGACAAGATGATCACAGTGTGCTAGGAATCTCCTCTGGGGTAGCTGTGGCAATGAACTTGAAAACAGCTATCTTAAAAGTCAGTGCCTGATTCCAGTTTCACTTATACACTGTTTACATGAGTGTAGCTCTTCCGGCTTCAGACTTCTGATTGACAGTAGTGGATGCAGAAGGCAAATCAAGCTATGAGAAAAGTGATTATGATCAGGCTGTCCTGAGCCAGTCAGGTGAACATGACACAGGGCACATTAATAGAGCAAATGAGTGTGTTTCACTTGTGTTTCTGAGCCTCTGGGACAGAAACAGAAAAGTTTTTATAGGATACAATGGCCAGATAGACGTGATGGCAAGATAGACAACTTAAAAATTAATCAACATACACATTTATCAGAATTGTAGGCCAGAGACACAGGCTGATTCCTCACTTTGAATGCTAAATCCATGGACTTAGGAACACAGGGTTTGTAAGAGTGTGTCAGGCTCATGGTTTGTAAGGTCTGTGATCTCTAGCAGTAGTCTCAAAGATTCTTAAGAGGAAGGCTGAAGAACCATGCAATGGGCAGATGTAGGAGGAATCTGCAGGTTATTGGGAGCTCAAGCGGCTTGCAGTTGGCTTAATCCCAGAAATGCTAGTATCTTTCCAGAATGCTTGTTCAATGCTAATCTATAAAACTATTTGTGTTTGGTTTTTTTCCTGGAATCGTGGTGACTTCCTGTGGTTATAAATTCGGTTGGTCAAAATAAACGCTATTGGGGAAAAATTTTAATCTGCTTTGAATTTGCTGCTTTGTAATCTAATCAAGTGTTTTCTTTTTCTTGTGTTCTTGTGACCTGCAGGTTATGGTTTTGCTAAGGAAGTCTCTGGCATGGCTTTAAGAGAATGTTCAGGAGCCATTGTGATGAATTCCAATTAAGAGTCTTCCTGACACCAGAGGATACAGAAGTCAAAGAATGCCCTCAGCAGCACAGCAACAGACTGCACAGAGCACAGATAAATGTAAGAAAATGGCATAATTGTAAAACAGAATAGAAAATTCCTGAAGAAATGAAAGGGCTTTGAATTTGGAAGACTCTCCAAATGAATTGTTCAGCTAAGGTTTCTGCCTGGAGCCTGAAAGAACTTGATAGAAGATTGTTGTATGCTTGATGTGGAAAATAGTGGAATGATAAAAATACTTTGCCTTGTTTTGAATTGATTAATCTGGAATGGAAGTTTGTAGAAAGTTGTGGATTGGGATCATGAACAAGAGTTTTTTATCGTTACATGAGACTTGTAAGGAAAATTTATTGTTTGATCAATGGTAAGAGATTCCTGAGAACCTTTGCTGTGCTCCTTATTTTAGTTGAAGGTTTGGGAAGTCTGTTGCTCCTAAAGATCCTTACATGTGTTCTAAGATAACGCCAGTGCCTGATCTTGGAAGAGAAGTAGGAATCCTCAGTATGTTGGGGAGGTGGTGATAATCTGCATAGCAACTTGTCTTTACCTGGTTCTGTGTATTACTGGTTAAAGGAAATTCTGAGAACTGACCTCCCAGCCAACTGGATACTCAGTCATGAACAGAGCTGGCCAATTCTCTCTTTGCAGAGAGAAGAATTTGCAGTTGGTTTTTCTCTTTTAACACGACAGAAGTAACGTGTCATACCGTTACTGTGGCATTAACTGAGCTAAACCGGAGCTAGCCAATGAGTCTGAGGGACTTGATGTAAATAAATATCCATGTGGCTGTAGTGTTGAGAAAATGTAGTAATCTTGGACAGAAAGTTAAATTGTCCTTGCTAGAGCTGAGAGCTGTAGATGACTGCGTCAAGTTGGTTGCTGTCAGTATCATGCATTATCTAACGCTGGGGGCATGCCGGAATTCAACAGCAGAGACTACTGTGAGTACTAATTTACTACTTTGAGAGCTTGAAGGAACCGTCTTTGTTCTAGGAATGTAATATCCTCCATGGAGGAGGTATGGGTCATGATCACAAAAAGGTGATACGTAATGTTTTTGCTTTCAGACTCTCTTACTAAAACCCACGTTCTTCTCTTTTTGACCTCTTCAGTCTGCGCTGTAATTTAGGTGAATTGTTCACCATAATTCCCAAATATTCTGATGTCTCCTTCTCTTCTGAGAGAACAGTTGATGTTTGTTCTCAGTCTCAGTTTGTGAAGGCAAATAGGTCTCATATCAAATCAAAATATTATTGATTTTTTGCTTTCACTGTATCAGACAAACAAAATACATATGAAGAGGAAAAACACCTGAATAAACAAACAGTAACAGATCACAACGAGCAATCCATACCCAAAGATAAAAATAGACACAGAGCAATACTGGAGATACTGATAAAAAAGCCGTTTGGTTTCTATAATCAAAGGCTGTTTCAAGTTCCCTTTAATTTTGTTTCTACTCCACTTCCCCTCTTTTTGGTAGGAATTTACTTAGTGGAATCTTGACATGGAGCAGGATTTTCTGGGAAGTCAGTAATAGCGGAGAAGTTACCTCCAAGGAAGAGACATGTTTGACATCACCAGGATGTTTCCCATGAATGAATTTGTGGCCTTTTCCAAGAAAATGTTTTCTGTTTCTGGTGTATTTTGCTGTAGCTCATAGGGGCCCAGCCCCTGGTTGGGGGCCAGCAGCCTGTTACCGTACCTGCTCTACAAAAACAAAACAGTAAAAGAATTCCTGCTTCAGGCAGCGATAACCTGAATCTAACGAGTAATCACCTGATGCAGACAGATGGGGAACACAATGAAATAGCTGGGGAAAGGGTATTTGAAGTCCTTTCTGATTTATAGTAAAACTTAAAGGTAAAAGTAGTGAACTACACATATTTACATACTGAGCTCAGATTTGGAGCCCTTGAAGACCAGTCAGGTCCTCAGCTGAGGACTCAGTTCAGGAAACAGAGCTTCTGAAATATTCTGACAAAGGTGAAACTAAGGAACAAAATACAGTTCAGAAGGCGGGCCAATTTCTCCATGATTACTGGCCAATAAATCCTCAAAGCAGAGTACTGACCTGGGAATAAATCATGGAAAGAAACTGCACTCCAATCCTGAATGCATCTGCAAAAAGAACAAATAGCTCATGAACTGGGAAAGTACTAGGCTGACAGTGATTTGGGGAAGTTGTACTCTTTGTTCAGATCTCTGAATACAGATTACTTTTTAGAGAGCTCCTTCTGGGAATCTTGGCCAAGCCTCTCCCTGTATTAACAGCTTTATGACCTTTCTTTAGGCTGTCAGCGTGCTTCTGTGAGCTGTCTGTCAGCGCTTGCTTTCTGCTATGTAACAGTCTGAAGTTTCTCTTATGTTTTGTCACAGCATTTCCAGTGGATTTGCTTAGACTTTCTTTACATTTTGTGCAAGCATTCCTCTGCCATAAAAGGATGCAGCAAGTAGAAAACCTGTTCTGAAGATTCGTTATCTTTCATTTATTTCCTCCAGGATGTGGCAGACATTTCAAAACATGTCAGTAAGGTGAGTATAAGAAGCCACCTCTAGTCCCTTCAAAGAACATGATCACATCCCAGCAGCCTTCTGCTGAGCTGGTAGTGGATGTCCCTCTTTGCTTTTCTTCCTGTCTGCGTAGAGGAGGATCTCTGACGAGATTGATGTGTCGTTCTCGTTCTGTCAATGATCAGATGAGCAGCACTGAATGAGTCACTTCCCCTCTCTGTTTTGTCTAATTATAAGTAGGCTGGTCAGGACAGGAATGATGTCTTAGTTTGCACAGTACACAACACATGGACTCTTCTCAGTATTTCTAGGTGATCTTGTAATATGGTTCATAATGACAGTGCCTAAGGCCTGTAACATTTCCTTCCATGACGGCAGCCTGTGGCTGTACAGCTCTGTGTACTCATTCAGTACCGCTGAAGCTGCCTGCTAGCAGCAGTATTTCAGCAGTTTTTTCACGATCCTGCGCAGCGATGTACAGATCATATTCTGACCTTATGCGCTTAGCCCAGCAAATGTGTCTTTGTATGCTAACTGGCCTAATCCGGTCAGTGTTTCATTGCATGAAAACCAGTACTTTGTATGCCTAGTTTGGCAAGTCTCAAATGCTCAGTAAGCAAGAAACACTGTCCTCCACCTGCAAGAATAATGCAACGAGCTTAAGTGTCATTAAGAGATTTTTGGCTTTTTGTCTTGTCTTTTTGAGCCTGTATTATTTGAAACTGGTTGGTGAAACCAATGAACTCACAACTGTTGAAGAAGGCTGAGATTTTCGTCTTGTATCATATATCTTCAACTGGAGCAAAAGCACAAAATTTTCACGACTTGTACAACTGTGAGAATCAGTAATGTACCAGTCTGGTTTTAAGGGAACTGTCTGTTTGCTGCACTGCCAAGAGAGTTACGCTGATATCTGCAAGCAATGTAAGTGACGTACGATGGCAGAGCTGTTCTGAGCAAAACAAAGTAGGGAGAGAAAATACAGGTCCATGAGATGGAGTTTGTGATGGGGTGCTTAGGAGGCAGCATAAATCCGTCATCAGGCAGCAGCTCTGTGGAAGTACAGGTTTCTGGAACGGTTCAGTGGCAACCTAATGCAAATGATTATACTTTGAAAAATTAGGCCAAATTCTCCTTTTGAGTGCAAAAGAAACAGTAAGTAAAAATTTGGTACCCTTCTTTGGTGCAGACAGTAGAGTTCAGAATTTTCTAGAGAAAACTGGGCATGGAGAGCTTTCCTCTGAGCCTGACCTCTCGGGGGGCTATTCCTACAGTACCATCAGCTCCTGAGCTCATCTGCTTCTCCCAGGGCTCTGGGTGAGCTGGTGCTGTTTGCTGCCATTTTTCTGTCTCTCTCGTGCGGATGTAACAAACACTTCCCTTGACTCAGTCGATGCACCCAGCTACAGTCCCCTCCTCGCTGAGCAGAGATGTGGGAACACATTCCCTGCACGATGCTGCTACATGCAGCAGCTTTGGGATGTCTTCGGGTACGTGCCCTCCTCTTCTGTGGCATTACAGCTCAGTCCCCAGAGAGACAGCATGTCATTTTTAACAGTCTCACTTTATCCCTTAAACCACGTAAAACCTGCAGAACATAAGAACACAAAGTTCTTACTTAATACGTGGGAAAAAACGGCTGGAACAAAAGGTGATGCCAGTTCCTCGCCCCTCACCAGAGCTATGAGGAAAGAGCCAAGCTGCAATCTACTGCAACTGAGGAGCTGAACTCCCCCTTCTTCTTCTCCTGGCCCAGCCCAGCCCCCAGGAAGGGCTCAGCGCCCCGTGAACGGAGTCCCCCCGAGCGCGGTGCGGAGCCGGAGGAGTGACAGGTGCCTCCTGATATGCCTAAATGAGAAGAGCCAATCGGAGGAGCCTGCCCAGCTTTTGTTGTCATCTGGCTTTGCTCATGAAATATGAGTTTGATTGACAGATGCATCAAGGTTCACAGTTTATTGGTTTTTGCAAAAGAGCCAGATCTGCCAATTTAGACAGGGGAGTGACACAAAACTTTCCATCTAAATGGACTAATTTTACCACAGGGAATTCCTAGGCAGAGCGCGCCAAGGCAGGCGCAGTCCTGTTTTATTTTTTAACAAGGACTGAATGACAAATATAAACGACAGTTCTGGGCTGACGGAACATCAGCATTTGACACTTCACAGGGGAGCGGTGAAATAAACAATAGGCAGAGAAATTGAATTAGAATCAGATGAGAGTCAGCTAGAGGGGGAGAGGAGGGCCTGATTCTCTACTAGATCATTTATAAAAGAGCAAACTGAATACTAAGTAGGTATAACATGATCACATCCTGGTTTATTAGCAAATTTAACCTGCTAGCGTGTTGTACTTGTGTGATGTAAATTAATCACTGGACAAAAGTGGGTTGTAGGGGAGAGCAGTGCACGGGGGTGGCAGTGTATGCGGGGTTCTGTTCGTGGTACTGCAAACTTCTGTGTTGATGGTACTCCGTGTAACTTACAGACTGCGCAGAGTTACAGAGCAAGAAGTATGACAAGTTCATGCAATTTCTCTCCTGTTGCCACTGCCCATTGCTCTCAGAGTTCTGTCTGGTCTGCCTGTGTTCTTGCACTTGATAACTTTTGGGTGCTCAGCTTTGTAGCTTTAGCTCAATTCTTTTACTACTGTTTTTTTTTCTATAGGGCTTTTCAATTTACAACAGGCAATCTTTGACATTTAAGAATGATAATTCTGTACACAATCAGTCTGGGGCTTCTGAGTGCGGACTCTTTCTGCTTGAGATAAGAGGTTGTCTCAGCTGCTAGCACAAGCAAGCTATTATCCTATTTCTGCTCAGCTTTAGTAGGGGATAGGATACATAAACTTTCCCAGTGGGTTAGGCAGCTAGTTTGTTAGCTAGGCATTGCTGGGAGAAATTTGGATTCCTGGCTTTTATGTCATGCTCTGAGATTTGAAGCGTGTCTGGAGAAGTGATTTTCAATCTTTTTCAATTAGCAAACAGTAAGAACAAAAAACAATCAGTAGAAGAATAACTGCCAGTATAGGGAATCTAGATCCGTAAGCTCACTTTTCCCATCTACATTAAAAACAGTTTCTGTAAAAGCAAACTAAAGTTTTTAAAAACAATTTAAAAGCACTGATCTTGATATTAGAGGAAGGGGCTTGAAAATAAGGGGCTCTGGGTTGACTTGCTGCTTAACGATGATTCCACTGTTGTATGTAAGTCTGAGAAGCGCTGACATGGCTGGCACCTTACTGCTGTGCACCGCGGCTCGCACAGGGGCCAGGTGAGGTCTGCGGATGGAGCGCGTGCTGGCGGGGCTTCTGCTGAGGAAAAATGCTGCTGCCTTCTACAGACAGCGGCACAGAGCTGCGTGAAATTTCACACTGCTCAGTCTTATACCCCTTGGGTTTTCTGTGTAGGTTTTGAGCATTTTCTTTTCTTAAGTGTTCAACAGGGTGTGTTTGAAATTGGTCTCAGGCTGGAAGTCACGATGTTTGTGATATTTCGTGTCAGCGTGTCTCTTAAAGCAGAATGATTCATTTCCTTCTGAACAGGCAGAGAGGCAAAACCAGAATGATTCTGATGTAAGGAATGTGTTTTGGAAAAAAACAATTTAGAATTGAAGCCATTTTTGTTACATTCCTCCTAGCTGAAGGCCTATCCTTCTGCAAAGACTGGTGCGTAGTTCTGGGTGAAACCCTGGCCGTGCGTTGCTCTGAGCCAAGGCAATCCGTTAATGCTTTTCTCACCCGCGCTGAAGTCACAGGTGCTTTCAGTTCAGGCTGCTCAGCATTTGATAAGCTGTGGCCGCAGCAGGTCAGGTTGCCAGTGGTGAATGGCTTGCTGCCTCTGCACCAAGGTCTGGTTATAGAGAATGTGGGTTTTCCATGTGAAGGGGCCATGCAGAGGAGTCGTGTCTGCAGCAGGAGACCGAGCAAGGCAGTGAGAACAGTGCTGGAAGAAAGGACAGAAGAAATGAAAAGGAAGCAGGAGCTGTAGCAAGTGGCGAGGGCTGACAGTGGGGTTTCTCCTGCTGAGGGATAGTGGGAAAAGGACCTCTCTGACCCGCTGGCATAATGTGAATTTGCACCTCCGAGGTAGACTTTTGAACTCACACTGATCAAACCTGCTCTGGGTGGGCAGTTTCCACTAAAACATTGCAGAAGGCAGGAAAAAAACGCAAACCTTTGCTGACAAGCTCCAGTATCAAGCCAGCTCTTGTCAGCCTGCTCAACATGCAGTGGGCTGTTGCCTGGTCTTGTAACCTTTGATGAGGTGAGATGCTCACTTCTTACTGAAATAAGTACGTTTCTGGCTCTTGTGTACAAGGGGTATGGTTACTGATGTAACCATAGTGGTCTGGAGACTGATAAAATCAGAAGTCAAAAGTTGTTTTGTTTTTATTTTCTATACGTGTATATTCATATATACAAAATAGTATTGTGTTATATGCAAATCAGGCGATTTCCAATCAATCTTGTGATTTTAGTGTACTTGGTTCATCATTTTTGAGTACTAGGAGCTGGCAGTACGGGCTCTAACAACCTTCCTTTGCTCCACTGCAGACAGCTCCTGAATCACAGAAGTTAACTGTCCTGAGGATATTCTGAGCTTTTTCTTTTCTTCTAAAGCAGCCTAGATTTTATGTACTGACTGCTTACCATACATATCTTCATTAATGGCTACTCGTTCAGTGACCGCATCTTCCCTTAATATTTAAAATACTTCACTTCGGATACAAGCGTCAAGTGTGTTGATTTGCTGGATGGTGACTTTGAGGATCATTTTTTTCCCTTTAAAACAGAGGTGCTGTGTTTGCTGTTCTCCTCCCTGCCATTTCCCCAGGTCCTTTGAGTTTTTCGGGACTGACTGTGAGTGGTCCAGTAAATTCATCCACCAGCCCACTTAGAATCTGTGGGTGTGTATCATCTAGGTAAGTTGCTGGCACTGTGAATGCTTACACATTCCAACACTTTCCTTGTCTACACCTTACTAAAGAATTTATTTTCGAAGATAATTGTCAAATCTCAGAATGTTCAAACTTCTTTATTTTTTCTTGTCAGAGTAGTGATAAAGCGGGTATCTTTTCTTAGTGTTGCACAATCTCTTACAATGTAATTTTCCTCCGTCGCAGGCAGACTGGTGATCTTTGTAGTTTTATCACACCGCACTTTCACACTGAGATTGCCTGTTGATTATGGGAGGATTGTTAAAGGAACGTAATACAAGTTGGAGTTGCAGAACTTGTTCTTTTGTGCAAATATATATTTTTGGAAGGTACATAAATTCTTGGAAGTTGTGAAAGTTTTGCTATAGTACAACTACCTATTATGGAGCCTTATGCAGAAACCTCAGGGTGCAATTTTCTGAGTCATATGCATCAGGATTTCAAATGAGACGATCATGCTTACTTCTCAGTCTTTCTTCTAATACTGTTTTACCAGGATTAATTCTGAAAAGCCATTTTGCTTTCTTCTGGTGCACGTGTGTGGGATGCTTTGCCTCTGACAGG
Organism: Numida meleagris; assembly: GCF_002078875.1. NCBI lineage: Eukaryota > Metazoa > Chordata > Aves > Galliformes > Numididae > Numida > Numida meleagris. The sequence goes on along the minus strand of NC_034413.1, from coordinate 18,664,595 downwards.
GAACATGCATAAGTAAATTCCACTCAGTTTAACATCCAGAATGTCATATGTTAATCCACCGCTGGACTCAAGTCACCTAAACTTTGGTAGAGAAAGGAAATCCTGGCATGTGGGAGATTTCAGAATGTGGTTTTTGCTCAGATTTGGAGCCTGCTCTGGGCCTGTCTGCCTAGCGGGTGAGCCCTACAAGACAGGCTCCCTGCTTCTAGAGAGCTGCCAGGCAGTTTTACAGCAGTGTTGTGAAAATTGAATTGCTTTTACAGACTGTTTGGATTTCCACAAATTGACTTTCACTTATGGAAAATGCCCTGTTGGAGGATTTTCAGCCCATTCTATTAATATTGAAAGGGAAAGTATAAACTGAAAGAAAAGGAAATGTTTTAACTGTCTGCTGAACGAAAGCTTTGTGCAAGCGTTTGGTTTCCTGACAGCGTTCCTGCACAGATTTCCTTGCGATACACGCTCAGCAGCAGAAAATCTGGCCCTCTGACTTTCATGGGCTGTTGTGAAAATATTTGTAAATGACTCAGAATTGGAGAAGCAGAATTGATTTAGCCTTGCCTGACTCCTCGCTACATTTTTACTCCGCCTCTATGACCTTAAACTGCGCTCGACTTCCTGGAGAATTAATGCTTGACTGAGGAAAAATCGAGCGAATACCTCATTACTTGGTGTGTTTACAGCATACCTTAATATAATGTCTAGCTCTTTGTTAGGCGAACAATGAGTAGTTTGGAGAACAGGTTATTAATGACTTTGCATTTGGCTTTGCCTTGCTGCTGACCAAGACAGAAGTTCAGCAAGAGCAAGCTCTAACAAAGCGTCAGGCTAGAAGGATTCTTCTAATGGAGCTAAAAATGGGGCAGCAGAGTAGTGGAAGTGAGACCTGAGAGGTGCTGGTCACTCCTCTGAGATGTCAGAGGCAGGCAGAGCAGGTATTGCTCATCCCAAAGTGGGCTATGGGGAAACTGGCACAGAGTGGCAGAGGGCGTTGGGTTGTCCCACACCATGATGTGGTGGCTACCCAGCAGCACTCTGAGTTCTGAGCTGCCTGGGGACACCAGATGTGTTATGGATCACTGGGGATCAGCTGAGTGAGATCAATATCAGACAGAGTCCCGCTAGCAATGAACCGGAGCGAGATGGCAGGTGGGGGCTCAGAGGCTGGCTTGTGCTGGGAGGGGCTGCGTGCATGCACCGTGCCTTGCATCACATGGTGTGGTGCTGACTAGCAATCATGGCGTTGCTTACATGGTGCCTGAAGGGTGCTAACTATGGCAAACATAACATCCTGGAGACCTCAAGGGAATCTGCTGGAAAAAGAGGAGTGCTGAGGGAATGAGAGAGAAAGGGGAAGAGAAACAAGCCAGAAGCCACCAAAATGACATACAAAAAAAAAAAAAGTTTTTATTTTTCATGTGCACAAAAAGAGAAAAGAAAAGAGTTGAACAGAACTGAAGCGATGAGGAAAAGCCAAGAGTGGCTGCAACAGCCTAGAATGGAAATGACCCTGCACCTGGCATTGGTCCTCTCCATAGGCTCATGCCTTGCTCAACCTGGAGAGCATCAGCAGAGCTGCATAAGGTTGGATCTGCTTTCAGTTCTGTAATTGCTATTGTTTGTTCCCTCCTTCCTGCTTTGCAAGTTTTCCACTGTCTTGGACCCAGCCAAGGAGTACAACATGGTATGTGTGGGGTCCTCTAGAAGCCCCCATTCTGTCAGACCCCAAAGGCAGCTGTAATTCTCTTCTTTTCCGAGAGGCCTGCTTTTCCTTAGGGAAGAAAGGGTATTTTTTTCCAACAGTTCAGTAAACCAAAAAATTCCTCTAGGACAATGTTGATGTGCATATATTAACCTATACTCAAGAAGAGAAATAGGTGCAGGGTTTTTTGTTTTTCTTTTGAGGTTTGTTTGTCAGCCTCACATTCATCTGATCAGTTCTGAAGTCTTGTTCTGAATGTGACCAATCATTGCTGATGGGTCACAAAGCATGCAGATGTGGCTCCATTTCCAGACAGCGGGGCTCGTTGCTGCTTTACCTCCCACCCCAGGTTTTAACAGATCCGCCCTGTGCAACCCTTCCAGCTTCTTGCCCCACATCCCGTTGGGCCAAAAGGACGAGAGCTTCAGAGAACAGGACTCAAAAGTGCTGCCCAGTTTTTAATACCGTGGTCCCTGTTCCTCCCAGTGAAGCATGACATTTGAGAACTCACAAGATTCCTCCCCTCAAAAAAAACTGTGACAGGAGAAGATGCAGTTGCACAGCATTTCTGCTTGGTCCATTAGATGAAGCAACCATAGCAGAAGAGGTAAGAATGATGTGAAATGAAGGGAGAGCTAAAGAAAAAGAATGAAGAAATGAATAATTATTTGTGAGAAAAATAAAAAAAGAGAGAAATGTAATGGAAATGTTCATTATTATTCAGAATAACACTTAGCACTTCAATAGAATTTTCTTTCCAGGATCTTAAAGCGTTGAGCCAGTGCAAATTAATTCAGCTGCACCATACCTCTGTGGACTAGGAACTACTGTTATCCCCATTTTACAGAAGATTGGAGTTGAGGCATAGGGGAGCAATCGGACTTGACAAAGGTTCTCTGGATCCAGGTGGAGAACCAGGGAGTCTGAACTCCCAGATACCTGCTCCCATACTGGTAATACTGCTCTGGATAGAAAAGTGCCCTGGGAATGAAGAACAGTAAAAGAGAGGGACTGAAGTGGATTAGAGTATGAGAAAGAGATGAGAGAAATGGAAGAGACAGCAGAATGGAGGAGAGGGATGTGAGTCATAGACTTCACTGGTTTTGCATAGCAATTTCTTTCCTCCAATTTTTTTTCTTTTCTTTTTTTTCCTGTAAAACTGTAAAAATAACAATGAAAAAGAATCCATTTATAATAAAGCAACTGTTGGCCAGTAGGGGAAGGGGTCCTTCCAAGGTTTGGCTGTTCCCTCAGGTTCTGGATTTGTGCTGTGCTTTATTGAACACAGTGTTTTGTTTTCAGTGAGCACAACAAGACTTGCACAGTACAGACAGAGTGTTCCTTATCTACAGGATGAGACGAGGCTGTTTTAATAACTACCATGATGAAGATGGAGATGAACTTATATACAAGAGGAATTGCCTTCACATTACACACATTATCTTCCTACAAAGCAGCAATTGTTTTTGCAAATAACATAATATTAAATAATTGGTAAATTTCTGCGTTTCCTGCATAGTCCAGTCTAATGGAATCTATATGAATATTGATGGTTTTCTTCCGCGTAATATCACCACATAAATCCCTGTGTCAGCTACTAGACTTCAGCTATAATACTGCTTTACAATGCATCCACCGACTGTAAATCAAAACAATCAACACAAGAAACTCTTTGGCAAATGTAATTCAGTACATTCGCATGGGGGTCTACAGATGGTGGTGGAAGAGGATTAGACTGCCCAGTCCTTTGCATAATTCTGCTTTCCTTTTGATTTTCCTGATCAAACTACTTGCACTTACGTACTTTCCAGACCAACTCAACACCTGCTGGAAGTCCTCTTTTATCAGCAGAGTTACACCAATGGTGAATTTGTCCCTCTGAGGGTCAGATCAAGCCAGCCATGAGTGAGCCAACCGAATCCAGCTTTTGTGTTCTATCTCGTGTCTCACGTTTGGTGAAACATCTTTATGGAAAAGAGCATTTCTGAGCTGCTAGCTTCAGTTAAGGTGGCCCCTGGGCTGCAGGTAGCTAAACGTGAGGTGTGACAATTTCCTTTTCTGGAGCCTCCTCAGGAAGTTCTAGTGGCGAGTACCGGGACGTACTGCCTGTGGCCCTGAGCACAGGTAGAGCAAGGGCTGTATTGAGGAACTAAAAGGGAGAGCATGGAACAGGGTCCAGCATCTGTCTGTGTCTATGGAGGAAAACAAGGAGTGGTACATTTTTAGACGTTACTCAGATTTTTGCTTCTCATGTAGAATAAAATGAGATAATGGGTCAAATTGTGGTCTCAGTGACAGTGAAACAACTCTTCTATTCGCAGCAGGTTACTCAGAGGTTAGGTGTGCAGAATAACACTTTAAATAGTAGATCAGAAGTAACCTCTTTGACTTTATTCTGTACAGGAACAGATTGTAGCTCTTTATCTTCTATGTAAACACCCCCCTCCCCCCAGTACCCTTTTCATTTGGGCATTCCGTTAAAGAAGACACAGACCTATAATCAGCTAGAGCCATGCAAGGGCTACGAGTGTTAGGTGAAAGGGGCCTTCGGGATCAACAGCTGTTTACTGATGGTGGCTTTCATACATACAAGTTAAACTTGGAAACAGAAGGCTGAGTCCACAGCCACATCTCAGTGGCTGGGAACTTTGGATTTTATACACAATGTTGGCTGTACGGAATATACCATTTGCTTTTATGCCCTTTGAGGGTTTGATCCTCAATCCTGTCTTTGTCCATGGACAGTAGCCCATTCGTTTTATCAGAAACCTCTCTAAAACAAGAATCTGCTTTGGCAGACTTGATGCCCTGGGGACAGGCTATAGCTGCCTTCATGTTTTCATTGAGTATTTTTTAAGAAGTGTCAGTGCAAGGAACAGTTTATGAGTTTGCTGACAATACAGGAGTAATAAGCATTTCTATTGACAGTTAGCCTTTTGCAGGACAGTGTTTGCTAGTCACTTGGGAACCAAAAAGAGCAGAAAATCCCTAGAGAATCATCAGGTGAGCATTTGAGATAAGGGGTAAATATTAGGGTGCACAATATAGGGCTGAATATGAAAAGATGAGGTTGCATGTTGGGACTGGCTGGAAGGCTGTGAGCATATGGATTTGAATGTAGGCCCATAAATTATCAGGCGTACGAGCAGATGGACTGGAAATTGAAGAGGGGCCCATATTGCAAGGCTGCGGTGGTTAGGAAATTAGGTGTTGGATACAGATAATGAGGCTGTTGTCACCAGGCTATAGGGATCTGGAGAATGGGTGCTGGACGTATGTAAAATCGCAAAAGTTGGGATGTGGATGAACGGACATAGGCATGGGTACAGGGATTAGGGTAAAAGGAGAGGAGCCTAAGGGCTAGGGAACCAAGCAATAATCCCAGCCAATCCTGAATTTGTCCATCTCAGTCTCAGCTGTCCAGAGGGCAATCAGATGGGCCCACGTGAAGCCCCACTCTTTCCTTTCCACCACAAAGCGCAGTTAGAGTGCAGCTGGGCTTGTTTTCTTTGTTTGCCAACCAGTGACATGGAAAACATTTGTTGACTCAGAGAGCTTTTTGTCGACTGATGTGTTTGGTAACTTTGTCAGATGTGACTTGTCCACACTGCTCCCCAGAGACAGGATTTGGGGAAGGGGGAGGAGTAGGAGGCGACAGGGGTGGAGCTGGCATCCAATCCTCTCCAATACCACCATCCCATTGTAGTGCAAAACAGAAAGGAAACAAAACCCGAGAGTGAAAGAGGAGCGTCAAGCATCAGAGGAACTGGTCTGCCATTCGGGTGGAGGGGAGGGGTGAGACTTGGAGTTTTATTTTTGTAGGGTTTTTTAATTACTATTTTTTTGTTGTTGTTGCTGTTGTTTTTGTTTGCTTGGGTTTTTTAGAAAATTGGGAATTTGTTCTTTTTTTTTTCCTTTTTACAGACCTTCATGACAAAGCATAAAAACACAGTTATATTTATATATCTATTTATATATTTCTTCATTTTGTCGGTTGGTTTGTAATTGTTGCTCCATCCTCCTGTCTGAGCTGATTGTGTGTCACAGAAGTTGTGGGTGCGTGTTGAGGTTCAGCCCAGCTCTGGCCTCGAGGGCACCGCGCAGGGCGCAGCCAGCGCCAGGAGCCATGCCGGGGGGTGGGATGAGGTGCGTGGGGAGTAACAGAAAGTCACTTGGTCCTTCTCTTGTTTGCCAGATGGGCAGGGCTTAGTGCCACCATCTCTGCTCTAGCCAGGCTGTTCCTTCTGTCCTGGGAAACAGGGCGATGGTCACCACAGAGGAGTGTATCTTTGGGGATCAGTGTTTTGTGAGCAGCTGTCTCCCTACTTCCCCCTGCCCATACCACTCCCAGGAGAATGGGGTCCCGCAAGGCTGCCAGTTCCCCTCAAGTCTTGGGAGCGCAGGAGGTCGAGCTGTGCCGAGGTGCTGTGGAGGGCTCCTGAGGTGCCTCAGGGTGCAGGGGGATGCAGGGAGAATGGGGTTCTCAGTCTGGCATGGTGAGCACTCGGAGCAGTGGCGAGGGAGATGTGCTGCGGGGAGGCACGACGAGGCTCTCTTCACCTTCCCAGGGGCGGAGGGATGGGTCAGACAGGTACAATATGGAGGCCTAAGCTGTCACCCTGCAGTTTCATGTGGTTTCCATGGTAGCTAGTGGCGGTCATAGGCAGCGGCAGCAGTGGGAGGTGCGGAGCCCCGGGATGTGGCACTATAATAATAAGGGGAACCTGAAAGTTAACACAGGAGAAGAATGGACTGGTTGAAAGGACAAACAGTAAAAAAAAAAAAAAAAAAAAAAAAAAAAATCAAACGAAGAAAAGAAACAAAGGAGAAATTAAAAGAAAAGGAAACAAGGAAAAGGAAAGGGAGCAAAAGAAGGAACGCTGGGGACTCAGCTGTAGCAGGGGTCAGTGGGAGGCAGTCACTGGAGGCTGGCCAAGGCCATGCTTCAGAAAAGAGAGGTTACCAAGGCCCCTGGGTGAGTATGAAGACCCTCTGTGGGAAGGTGCTGCTGGTCCTTCTGACCATCAGTGAGGAAATGAGAGGGAAGCGTCAAGCACTGAACAGAAATACCCCATGCTTGCTTGAGGGCACCAGGGAGGTGCTCAGCATGTGCTGAGTGTGTCTGGTAAGGTATGGTGGGCCGGTTTTAAAGGCAGGAGGGGAAAGGGAACAAAATGACTTTGTTTAATGCTTGGGATTTTAGTCGCATGTGGAATGAAAGCTCTCTAGATAGTTATTGAATATATGTTAAATAGTGATCAATTATTAAGATTGCATTTACTGAGGTTTAACAACATTGGAATAAAACGTGCATCTATTATCCAGTTGTTAAACCTCAGTAAATATGTAGTTAATAATCACAGCTGATTTATTTTACATATAATAAATATCTTCCTGTTTTCTTGCAAAGAGATGTTGTGTTAGAAGATACGGTATTATGAGAAATTTTTTCCCCTCTGCAAAAAAAACCTGACTTTTTCTGGTCATATTAGAGTCACTACAGATGGATATATTCCTGCAAGGAAACTCTGCTGGCAATTACAAAAAAAAATCTGAAGGCTGTCTTCCATTCCGGACAGTGTTCCACCTGGTCTTATAAGAACTCACACTCTCACTTTCCAGGCCTCCAGCAAAAGCCTCTGGGGTTAGCTTGGGGGAGGAGTAAAAGCTCATCTGGGTTTTTGATTGGACCTTGAATGGATGCTGATCGCAGCTGGAGAGAGTAGCAGAACTTGAATTTAGCTTCTGATCTGATCTGGGTTAAACTATGGATGCAGCCCAAGAAGACAGAACCGAGCTGGAATTCTGAATGATCTCATGAAAGAGTTGGCTTCAGAACAGATGCATGAGATCTATAATACCCATCAAGACTCAGGACTAGAGAGTGAGGAAAAAGGCCCTTCATCTGGCCAAATACTTGAAAGCCCTTTTCAGAAACAAACAAACAAAGAAAAGAAAACAAAGAGACAAACAGAAGGAGCGCGAAGCTGGGGGTGCGGTGGGAAAGAGGTACTCACTTAGTAATGCAGGGTTGCTGAACCGCCAGGCCTCATTGTAGGTTGTGTATTGAGGGTGGCTGTAGGGGTTCCCTGAGAACTCGCTCCCTGCAAGAAATCAAAAAGTTGTTAAATACAGTTAAGAATGAAGATTTATGTCTGCTGTTTCATCAAGCCAGTGTTCGTGCTGAATCCATATACCATCAGGTAAACTAGTGTATGTAGCTTCCTTGCCCAGCTGGGACCGTGCCCTTCAGGTCACCATAGGTTTTGTGCACTCTGTGGGCAGTGTTGCTTATCTGTGCAATTAAAAATCAAGAGATTGCTCTCAGAATGAAGAAATTAGTTTTAAACAATATATTTCAAAAGTACAAATAATGATCGAACTGGTTTATTTTTCTTTGCCTCCTGATTTCTGATTCTCAGACTGAAGTATGATTGCATATACAAGCTTCTTCTACATCTGTCATCTTTCTTTTAAATAGAATCAGTGTCAAGAAATGGCATGGGAGCTTTAAGGGACAAGCCTCTCAATAAACTCCTCAGAACCGGCAGCGCTGTTGCTGTCAGTATGTATGGCTAAGTTTTGTCTTCGGGGTGCTGAGGGTGACAATGTATTTGCGCAGAAGCATATTGTTTGAGCTTGTTATTGGAGCTGTTCTGAGAGTTGGGGAGGATTAAATATAAAACAAAAGAGAAAATGTATGAATCACTCTTTCTTATTCTTTGATGATGTTAGTCATAAAAGTGATTCAGAGACCCACGTTTATGATTAATCAGTGAGTTACAGAGAAAACATTCTGTATTCCGGTTCCAGAAAAGAACTTTCCAATGGTCGTTACTTTAGGTGCTATCTTGAATCTGGAAGACAAGCTGGGCTATGGATCCCTTCTTTGCATTTGGCAAAAACGGGCCAAACCATGCTACTTGTGAACTCTGTGATCTAATACAACTCTGAATCAAGATTTGAATGTTGAAGAGTCTTCTTAAATATTTTATTGTGCTTAAGGAGCTGGGTCTCTTTGTTTTATAGATGTTTGTGCAGGGCTAGGGGAATTGTATTCGGGAACTGAGGAGGTATGGTATTGCATTCAAAATAAACAAATCTACCCAAACTTAAAAAAAACTATGATTCTGTTAAGAAAAAAAAAGTCATTATCTGACTCAATTTGATGCAGTACCAGTAGGCAATGGGTGACATCTGAAAGGCATTATGTGCTCAAAAGGCAATGAGTGAACAGCATGATATAGCTTCTGGTCTGCTCCAAAGGATGTGTGGAGAACAAAGAAGTGTTGGGAGAGCAGCTGGGGTCCCTGCTAGATGCCATGGAATGGGAAAAGGAGGCAGTGCAAGATGCACTGGATGCCTGTGCTACAATTACCGAAGAAATGTCAATTAATTATACTGTAATCTCTGCAAATCTCCCCTCACAGGAGAGTTAAAGCAAAAAATGTGGATTCTCAGATGCTAGAAGTGAAGTCTGTTGAAGCTAGTTATTTGCAGTGATTTAAACTCAAGGAGGATCGGTCCCACTGGGTCCTCTAAAGGTGCTCAGAATAATAACCAAAGTAGCATGTGCATGTTTCAAAACCAATTACCATCCAAAGCTCCTTTACAGTAGTTTTTACTTCCAGTATAAAAATTATTTCATTTGACAGATCTTAATAAACATTGTTTTAGTGACAATAACTCAGCATGTTTCCATATCTATAATCATTCTCCATTGAAAATCCCAACAGGTAGCTGGGAAGGAATAGGTGAAGCCTGTTATGGTGACTAAGATGCCGTGGGGTAGGATACAAAGGCAAAAAGCAATGCACAGTCCAGGTTTACCTCTACTGCTAATCGTGGGGGGTATAGTTGGAGGAATTTGACCCCTTGGGAAGGAAAAAAAAACAATTCAGATGAGAATTACTGCTTTGAAACACCTCACATAGAGTTAACTTCTCTACATCAAGAAGTTCTGATGTTTCAAGGCTGCTGTCTTACCTTCTTCCTGGTTGTCACCTTAAACTGTTTATAGCATTCCTAAAGCATGGGTTAAGTAGAGGAGAAAGAGCCCTGGCTATGGAGAGCCGGGGAGGAGAGAGGGCAGCCACTGGAAACAGTGTTTATTGACGAGGAGTGAAAGCATGCATGCAGCAGGATAATGAGCTTTTGAGCTCAACTGTGACCAAGAGGAACTGAGCTATCGCCTTCCCCGATCACTAATGAAACAAGTGTAATTTCCTCATCAACATTGGATTCTGTTTAACGACTCCCTGCCGCTGCCATCACCAGCCCTCTGCAGGCTCTGTGCTGCTCTATGTAAACTGCAGTTCCTTTCAGAGAATGCTCACTTCACCAAAACTGTTTGCAGAGACTTGATGGCCTTTCTGGGAAAGTGGAAGAAGTGAGCCAGGGATCAAAGCACTCTGTTACCTTTGCAGGAAGCAATTCTCAGATACGCAGATTTCATCCTTCTCTGAGTGACTAACCCCTGCTTTTTCAGGTGTGCACGCGGGGGCTGCTCGTTTCCATCCATGTCTGTCCTGTAACCTGAAATTACGGGCAACTGCAAATGCAGGACGTGTGTCTTACCACATCATGTGTGTAGACCTCCAAGACTGACCATGTTGTATGGACGTACAGGTACTGGAGACAAGCTCTTGTCTAGACTACATGAGGAGAACTCTAGTGAAGGATTGTCATGGGTAGAACCGAAATGCTGTGGTTGGCACTGGTCAGTCTTCTCAGAAACAGCTTTCTGCTGAAAAATGCTGTCTCATCAAAATGGAAATGTTTTGCATGAGCTTGTCAGCTCAATGGAATTTTGGAAGGAAAAGTTCTGAAATGATTGCAAATTGAAACAAAGTATTATGTTTCAACTTTCTTGTTTTGTTTCATTTTGCCTTTCTCATCTCATTTAATTTCCTTTCAACTCTTCTATTATTTTAATATGTCCTGACATCTAGAACATGTTGTCATTATTGAAATGTTTCATCCTGATGTTTGCAAATTGAACTATTTCAAGATTCTGACTCCTCATCCCAATGCAAGATGAAAACAAATGTCAAAAAATCAGAATTTTGCATGAGTTGGAAATTCTGCTTTCTGGCCAAGTTCTGCTTTTAGCTTAGAGCCTTTACTTAGGGAAAATAGAGCCTCTTTCTCATGTTTACTTATATCTGGACAATGATGTTTTATTACCTGTCTGTGTGTTTCTTAAAGATAATCCCTGGCGTCATCATTCTGATATACCTAAAGCACTGGCTCTTGGTCTTTTTGGCCCAGGGGCACATAGAACACCACTGGTGACGTGCTGCTTTGTTTTCCCTTTTCAGCATGGACTCTTAGCAGTAAGCACAGAGGATCGATCTCATGAGGCCCATATTCTGTGTACTCTGCACTCTGGGAACCTTTACTAACAGTATTTCTTCGTATCTGTATTTAAATCTCGGGACGTTCAGTCTTCTAATACAGAAACTATGAGGCATGAAGTGAGCCTAGCAGGTGGTGTGTTCAGAACAAATAAGGGAAGTAGTTTTCACACAACACTCATTTCAGCTACAGAACTTTTTGCCATAGGCTGCTACAGACGTTAAAAAGGCTTATACAGGTTCAAGAGGCACTGCTTAAGATTGTGGAGGGGAATTCTGTCCAGAGTGTTTAATGTTAAACAGGAAGATACTAACTGCCTTAGAAAGTATCTGAGCTGCATCTTGTTGGAGGCAGAGAGATCTTTCCAGAAAGTGCTGATACTCTTACACTCTTTCCAAGATTTACTTTTGGCCTCTGACAGAGAGCAGTGGCTGAAGAAACCTGTGGTGTGACCCATTAAAGCTGATCTTATGTTCCTCCCCAGGAAGCCTCTTTATCTCCAGCTTGTTGGCTTCTGTCACATAAGAAGACAGGAACAGAAGGGCTGCCAGGCTGGGGCTGACCAGTGGGGCCTGACCAGCACAGCCAGGACTCGGTGCTACGTAAAAAGATGCAGTAACTAATGCAGGATGCCCGAGCAGACCACAGGAAGACTTTCCATGACTGAATGTAGGCATCAGCTCCAATGTAAAGATGTCTGTTAGACTTGAATAATCTCTTTGGAGTATAACTCAACTTTCTTCTTCATCGTTCTATTTCTAGTTTTGTTTTGTTGGTTTTTTTTTCTGTTTCAGTATCTGTGTGTTTTAGCGACACTCTTGTCTTATGCTAAGTAGCCCTGCATCAAATCTCCTGTTGGATAAATAATCCCTGTGATTAGCAGTCTTAAAATCTTTGTCCCAGTTCAGGTGTCAGTATCATCCTTGTATTGAGGGTGTTAAAATTACATAGCAGTCACTGAACATGAGATCCTGCGTGTTAAAAGTTGAGAACAGCCTACGGTTTGGAAATAAGTATTCAAAGAGGCATCTATTTTAGAGCTACCAATCACTTCTGTATGGCATGACCTATGAACTATAACTGACATGTATGTTGTTAACTGAATCTGATTACTGTTACAGAGTGCTTTTTAAAATGGATTTATATCATTGTATTGCTCCTCTGATTCTGGAGCCAAGTGGAGTTGAAACCATTTCTCTGAAAAACTCAGTGTAGAAAAGGATGCCCTGAGTTTTGCAAACTTTGCAGCACCCCAAAAATTTAGCAGTCATCTATACTGAGGGACTGAAGGGGGATTAGGGAGGGTACCCATTCGCTATCTTTGCCTGATCTGGAGGTCACAGCATAGTCCAAGAGGTTTTTTTTATATGTCTTAGGAGCATATGCAGTAGGCATCTTGCTAGCTGTGGAATGTGACCATAGGCATTAGCCAGTACTTTATGGTATATATGCAGTGATTTGTCATTTAGATGCGTTAAGACTGACCTACAAACATTCCCTATCAGTGATATTTTCACTGATTAACTGTGCTTTGCAGCATGCACTTGTTTAGCTGGCTGTTTCAAGATTTGGATGAGGGTTAAATTAGACTCACAAACCCTGGAAATCATTTTGCAGTGATCTAAAAGCTTTCTGTTACCAGCTTTCTGCTGCTACACTTCACAGTTGCTGTCTGAGTCATTCCTCTGGTAGCAGAGGTTGCAGAACAGACTCTACCTGCTCATTAGCTATTGCAGCTCCCATACGCAGAAATCAGTGGCAGATGAAGTCTTGAGTCCTGAGCTACTGTGGCTGAGAAATGAAAATCCTGCCTCTTCATTTATCTGCTAGGGCTAGCTGTCATCTGAGAACTGGGGAGTAGAGACTGTGGGAATAACCTTCTCAATTTTTCAAGGGTAGATGGTCCCCTGAGCTGCCCATACCCTGGGCAGTATTACTCAAGACATTTGCCAAAAGAATGTATTTTTTCCAAGGCTTTGAGTGGCAAAGGAATACTTTGCCTTGCAGTGTGGGATTAGGTAGATAGCTTCTTGAGCTGGAGGCACTATCTTATAAATGGGAGGCGGGTAAGTTGCTGGCTGTTGAAAGTGAATAGTTAGTTTCTCCTGAAATGCTGTTAATCATTGCTGAGCTCTTAGCTAGTTCAGGCTGTGGACAGTAGGTCTCCAAAAACTGCAGGTATTAAACTACCATTAATGGTTTGCAGTTTGAAACCCTGCCTTTAGAGCTGTTAGCCTAAGTTAGTGAATAGCTGAATATCCCGACCCACGAGCAGTACATAATAATCTGCACGCATCATTGAAAAATAATTACATTAGTTAATGAATACTCAGGTTAATTAATTACCAATTAATTGGCACAGGTTATAGATAGCTAGTTGCGCATAGCAGCAGTGAAACAGTTACCAGGGGAAAGACGTACAGTACAGAATGGGTGGTGAGCTACTTTGGTTATAGGCACCTGAGATATTCTTAAAAAAAATAGACCTCAGTGGCAGCAAAGCAATAGCAAAGCCAACTGTGAAAGCTGTTACACTGCTGGTATACTGTTCAAACACGTGTGCACCATTACTGAATTCTGGACTTACCAGGAACCATTCCTGCCAGAGTTGAGGTTGGGTAGCTGCCTTGTCCAGTTGGGGGAACATGGGGTGGGTAGCCAGGCAAGGTGGTGCTTGCCATATCACGACCTAAAAAAGGAAAGAATTGGAACAGACAATCAGTGGGATGGGATGATTCAATATTGATTTGATATCATCTTTTGTCCCACCATCATTTGACTAGCAGTTTGATGGGCAAGTGCTGTGTGGCCTGCGGCACATGTATGCTGACCTTCCACTGAAAATTCTGGGGGAAGATTGTGGCACTTTTGATCTCAGGCTAGAAGGATGAATGTTAAGACTTAGCACTGCGAGGCTCAAAAGAATTTGTTTTCACTGACAATTTTTTTTAGCCCATTAGAAATGTTGGATCTATTTTAACTAAATCAAAATGGCCCTAAGCTGCACAGAGAATGGCAGCACATTAATTGCCAGTGTAGCTGAGGTCCCTTCTATAAGTAGTCGATGAGGTTCCAAAACTGTGGTGATGTTGCCTAAGGGGATGATCGATGTGTAAGGCACTAGAAAGTGATCCAAGAGTTTTCTGCGCCTGTCTCTGTTCCCACCTCTGCCGTTCACCTGCTGATGCTTTTAGGCAAGTCACTTCACCTCTCTGTGCTTCTTTTTATGCTGCAAACTCTTTGGTGCAAGGGCACGTTCCCAGTACATTTGCACAGTGTTTATCGTGAGATCAATACTTGTTGGACACCTTCCAGGTGCTGGTGTAATATATAATAATAGAATTGTGCAAATTAATTTGATTCTCACTTCATTTTTATCAGAGATATAAGTTTTTTTAGAAGTTCTCCAAGTCCTGGTATCTTCTCTCCACCAAGGAAGTAGAAAGGGGTGTGGGCCAAGTGGATGATTGTAGTTTATTTTTCATCTCTTAGGAAGTGCAGCTGGAGGCTTCTTGGTTGATGCCAGAGGCATTTCCTCATTTGGACTGGTTAGCCTGAAAATGGGCCAGCCAGAAGGGCATTTTGCTGTTAGTGCTTATTGCATTTAAATGAACTGAAATCATCTCAGAAGCTGCTGGGAGTTTCAAGCCAAAACCAAAAAAAAAAAAAAAAAAAAAAAAAAAAAGGCTAAATAAATTAAGATAATCTTTCCCCCGCAGCTGCTGGGAGATTTACAGCTCAACCTCCAGTGCTGCCTACTGAGATCGCAGCCTGTTCCAGCCATCCAAAGCCTTTCACGTTCCCTAGGTGAGCTGTAGCTCACCAAGAAGTTCGTGCCATTTGTTGCTCCTTTCTAAAGTGATGCCTATACTGCCTATTCTGAGAGAGCTGGAGTCTGATTTAACTTTGGAAGTGACAGTTTAAGGATGTCCCATTGACACCACTGGTATCAGTGGAAATGTGCTGGGATGTGTGATTGGAAGAATAAGAATTTCTTTAGCTTGAGTAGGGCAGAACAGTAACTGATAAGCAGGCCCTGGAACAAGCTTGGATGTTGTCAGGGGTGTCAGAAATAAGTAACAGTTACATGGCAAAGTGAAAACAAAATCAACCTGGAGAATTACCCCTGGGGGAGGAAATTTCTCCAGAATTAGGTAGGCTAAAGCAGTGTCGTTCCTTTTGTAGATCTTGACTAAAGATTGCTGAGGTGATTTGCTCAAGAAAAAAGAAATGCGAGTTCTTTCTCCCTGAAGAGATTCCTGAGCCACAGCTGACATTCCGAGCTCACTTTGTCTGAGATAATGGCCACAGAACTGCAAGGCAGAGATCAAGCCATTTTCCAGCCACGCCCCAGTATTGATAAAAATAAATATATAATACTTTGAGGATTTATATTCTACACTCTTCTACTCTTTTATCACCACCATTGCTTTAGTGATTTGTAGTTGCACATTAAGCTGTATGACTAACACCTTCTAGATGTAGTTCTTTTTTTCTCACATTCTTTTAAGGGAAGAAAATTTTGTGCTTCAAATTCATGTCTTTTTGGTTTCTTCTGTTCACTAGTCTGAGATGTAACAGCAGGTGATGAGTGAGAAAACAGTGTCACTGAAAAGTTAGAGAGAACATTATGTAGTAACAGGCATAATTAATTCATTTTGACACTTCCATTCAAGTGGGTATACATACACACTCACTCTGCTACCCGATCTGCGTGCATACGCCCCTGTGTTTTTATTCAGATGTGAGCTCACAGGGGCTGATATTCAAAATGCAGTGCGGCAGATTTGCTGGGAAGTGATCATCTGTCAAAATCGCAGTCTTGAAGATAACAAACAAGTACAGTATCACTAACTTGACTAAGAGTCCTGCAGAGGGACTCTTAAAGTACCGCTACATAGAAGCAACCCCCTTCCATTACCTCCTCTCATTACCACCAAGTAAACAAGATTATTAAATTCTTGTACTGGAGGGTTATGGCAAAACTAGCATTTGTCCTGCTTATAGCATGCTTCCAGTTCTAGTCACCCTCCTTTCTCCTACAGCCTTATAAGTGAGAACTGCATCTTCATCACCCTGCCTTTCTTTGAGCCTTTGAACACTTTCTTCCAAATCTAATTCTCCAATAAAGGTCCTAAGGCAATTTCCTCTCCTGAAACACAGTGCCTTCTAGCTTGAAGGGTGGTCACATATGACAGCATCGCCATTGAAACACACTGTGGGAGAGAATCTGTCAGCATAAGCCCTGGCTTAAAGGAATTCCTGGAGCCTGGGGGCTCTTATTGGCTACAGTAAGATTTGAACAGGGTTATGAACACAAAGTTCTGTTCTGTAGTTGCTTGCTACTGTCTTGCAGGGAGGTTTGGAAACTCAAATATCATCTAAGAAGACAAAGGCAGGATGTTAGGTCAAAAGAGAAAAAAACTATAGGAATGTGAAAGAGGCAGAGGTAAGACATGTTTCTTGAGCACTAGGAACTGTGGTCTGCACTCTGAAGAACTTGCCCAAATTATGTTCTTTGACAGTGGAGTGACAACACTCCGTCATCACCTAAAAAGATCGCCACTATTTCATCCAAGCCACCCCTGAGCTTCTGCAGCAATGACAGTCACTTCACACAGGAGCTTCCCTTGTACCTACCTTAAACTCCTCTCTCCTCCCTCCCCTCCAGCTTGCTGCTCCTGAGTGCTCCATTTTTGCCACCTACTTCTGTCCTTCCCTTGAAGGGCACCACGACAGGTCTCTATGCATTTGGCTATAAGACTTCAGAGTCTCTAACCCACCTTTCCTGATCATAACATTCATACCATGCCTTTTATCTTGACTGCCTGGTCTATCACGTGAAGGTGCCAGTGAAGCAGCTGCCTCAGTGCAGCTCACAGTGTAGCTGAGGCGCTGCTCACCTAATGACTACATTCTGGTCTCACTTGGTAGCTTTCGCAAGCCATGCTGAACAACCATGCTGGCAGTCGCAGGGCCGGCTAACTTACTCAAGCTGCAATCATCTACCTTAGGCTAGCACACAGGACCCTTGCTGAGCCCATGGTACAAAGGGACATTATGGTTATTGAGACAAAGCAGGATTTTGCTGTACAAATGTTTCCCTACTAAGCCCCAAGCCCATCCAGGTGGGACACTCAGTGACTTCTGTGCTGTTACAGCTTTTTTTTTCCCCATTTTATTCTGCAAAAATGAAGGACAGGCATGAAATCTCCCTGCGACTCTCCATGGAGCTGAGAACGCATGCTGCACACACAGAACTGGAACACCGTTGCTCTGCTTCCCACTTGCACTCAAAGAGCTTGCAGCATTTACTGGTCTCCCCATCAGGTGAAACTGACCCCCTTGCCTGCAGCATCCCCGCTGAGTTTGTGGCCAAGGCCGGTTACCTGCTATCAGAGGCTGGCTGCTGGACTGCCCAAAGTGGGCACCATGATGAAGGAAGGCACTGTAGCAAGGCGTGGACGCATCGTCTGAAAGGGTCATGTGGAAGGGCTGAAGCTCAGCCTGCCCAGAGCCGACCGGCGTGGTGGGGGTGAAAGGGGTGAGAGAGGCTCCATGAGGCTCTTGCTTTATACTGAGGGGAGAGGAGAGGTTTTCTGTGGTAGGGTAAGGGATGGACACAGACAGACAAAGGGAACAGGGGGAGGAAGAGGAGGGTGGGAAGGGAGGAGAGGAAGAACAAAATGGGTAAATGAAAATGAAGTGGTTAAAATCTACAGGGAAATTAATTTAAAAACAAAAATAAAAATAAAAAGGTTAGGAGTAGATCAGAGGAGCCAGTGCTGAGACAACAGCAGTAAATGCACCTGGGGGCTAGGCTCTGACTGCAGTGATGCCTCTGCAGAGCAGCAGGGTAGGAGAAAATGGAGTGCAGTGGCGGATAGGAGGAATGGGATGCAGGGAAGTGTGGGAGGGAACATGCGGGAGAGGGAGGATAGGAAGAAGCGTAGGGTTGGGAAGGAGAAGAATGCTCTGAAGCTTCTGTGCTCCCTTTCCTGCTGCTTTCTCTTGCTCACATGACGATGCTATGCTCACACAGTTTGGCCCAGGGAATTATACCCCTTTGTCTCTTCAAAACCAAGGTAACCTTCCCCAGGAGAGCAGCATGCTTGTGAGCATCTGTTAAAGAGGATGCTCGGTGTAATGGCCAAAGGTTGTCAAGTCAAGCTCCTTAAAAGCTTTGACAAAAGAGGTGCAGCTGAAGTTTGCGGTGGTTAAAATGAAAAATTGAACTGTACCATTAAATAGGTAAATAAATAGATAAATAATCAATGGGTCTTTTTTACAGTGGCATGCACTCAGTACTGTCTCTGGTAGTTCCCAAAGTACAGTGTTGCCAGATAGGCTGATGAACAGATACAGTGGAGGAGAGGAAATGTGGGAAACTTATACAAGGTCTCATTTTCATTGCTATTTGCACTGAACCTCCGTTTCTGATGTGCAGATTTGC
Organism: Numida meleagris; assembly: GCF_002078875.1. NCBI lineage: Eukaryota > Metazoa > Chordata > Aves > Galliformes > Numididae > Numida > Numida meleagris. The sequence goes on along the minus strand of NC_034413.1, from coordinate 18,646,083 downwards.
ACAGGCATGATAGATAAAGCTTTGAAGCTGCTACTAAATGAGCTCCAAAATAAGAAGTCTGGGAATTGTAGGACTCTGTGACCTAAAGCATGGTACTCCAGTACACCCAGTGTTGTTGGGTCAGCAGTAATGGAGTCCTCTATTTAAACACCTGAAAGAGAAGCATGAATGACATGCTCACATGTGGTCCAAATCATCTAGCAAACCAACCACCCTCAGGTAAACAAAGCCAATTAATAAAAGCCATCTCTCTGCCATGATGGCAAGTGTTGCCAGTGGCATATAAGTTAGTTGTAGTGATTTTGATTTATATGGAGATAGAAATGTGACATATAATTAGATCATAAATCTGGCCTCATTAAAGTAGAACTGGCTTTAACTGACTCTAGACACGTTATTGTGAGGCTGCAGTGCTCACCTAAACAATAAAGGGTGGGCAGTTTCTGTCTGTGAATGCTGTTTATCCTGAGGTACTTGTTTCCAAAGGTTTGTTACCTAGCAAAAATGATAATTTTCCATCTGTGTTCTCCTCCAAGTACCTCTAACCTGGATGGCCGACAAAGATCCATGAGCTGTGAGATTCCTTTGCAGCAAAGACATATGGTCATGGGTCAGTTTATTGGGAAGGAACAGTTCTGGCCAAAAGGTGTGCAGTTCTTCTTTGTTTAGATTATGTACGGAAAGCCTCTGGTATGCTCAGTGGGGGCTGTCATTTCTTCTCCCTTTTTGCCATTGGAAATTCTGCTGGGCATGGAACTTTTCTTAGGGATGTGATGAACAGAAACCGGAGTTTGTGGTGATTGTTATGCAGTTAATTAGAGTCACCCAAGTGAGCAGCAAGTCAGCTTCCAGGCACTGCTTTTTACTACTGGATACTGTCCTACAGTCCTACAAGTGAGTCTTTATAAGCCAGTGCCCAGCCAGTGGATAGAGAACCCCCAAAGCTATTTCTCTTCTGGCTCCAGTGTCATCAGATGGCAAGGAGTGTACAGATCTACTAAAATAAACTGGGGAGATGTTGGTTTGGGGCATTTTCCAGGCCCCTTGCTGCTCTCTGTGCTGTGCAGGAGAGGGCAGGTGTAGGGAGCTGCTGAGGAGAAGATGGACGCGGGAAATGTGGGTGGGCAGAAGCAAGAGGTGCTGTGGGCAGAGGTTAATCCTGTTTGCACAGCCCCTGGGCACACTGGGTTTCCTAGTCCCTCCCCTGCTTTATTTCTCTTTTAAAGCGTGGAATTTTCAGCTATAATCCTTCCTAAACCGTGGCATTTTTCAGGCGCTCTGTGTAAGTGAAACCATAATCTCTGGTAAAACAGACCGCTTAAGCTGCTGTAGCATTAGGCCAATCTGATCCAGCCCCTGGATTTCCGCTCTGCCCAGCCACCACAGAGAGGATTTCAGCCTGAAAGACTGCCTAAAGCCCTCACGATGGGAACAACAGTGCCAGGCCTTGCCTTGCAAAGCTGTGCAGGGTTAAGGGACCAGAAGCTATTTGTCCCGATGCTCTGAGGCTGTTAAAGCCCCTGTCAGGCTCGCTGCAGAGATGAGCCCAGCCTTCTCTTGAACACATCAAGGCTTATGAAGAAAAATTCCTCACACCTTGCAGACGCAGCACCACTTAGTGCAGGGGGATAAAGAAGTCAAGAGCAAGATGGCAAAGAGAACTGGGATACAGTGCTGCTGAGCACTGCTCTCTAAGAAGAGCAGAGAGGGCAAGGTGAGACAGCAGATGTTTGCACAACCCCCGCTCAGAGTTCTACGTGTCTATTTGTCTGTCTGTCTTTCAGTTTCCACTCTGCAACTGTGTGGACATAGTTTTTATCTCGTGCATCGTTACTGGTGGGTAGCAGTTAAGAATTTTACCCTTCTATTGTCCAACTCTTGGCTGACTGAAAGCACCTGGATTCTGTCTCTGATATAACTCTCACCGCTGCTGTACTGGAATAATTGCCCCAGCAGTGAATTATAGCTTCAAAGTGTGTCAGTACAGACGAGATCAATTGATTGATCTATCTATCCACCTGTGAGTGACACAGTCCCATTTTTCATTTTAACCACCTCAAACTTCAGCTGCACCGATTTTGTTTTCACTTCTGATTTTCCCCAGTCTCTAATTTTTTTGTGTGTATGGGATGGAGAACAGGGAAAGGAGTTCCGTACTTGGCCCTTCCTGTCCCAAGTCCTGCTAGGGCATGCAAGCCAGCTCTTGTTGCACATCCAAGTCTCACAGGGTTCCCTCGGTGAGATGGTACTGGGGAGCCCCAGGAAATATAACAGTGTCTTACTGGTATGGAAATGGACCTTCAAATGACTGGGGGATGGGATGAGGTGCAGCCCCTCTCCAAGGGAGCAGAAAGCTATTCCTGTTCCAGGCTCCTTTCTTCTAAATGCCACACAATAGCCTTGTTTATAAGCATCAAAAAAATATCATTCAGTGTCATGGTGGGTGGAATTTGAAAGGGTCAGCAGAGTGGGGATATAGCTGGGAACATAGAGAGGACTACATATTTTCTGCATCTCCTGCTCCTTTCTGACTGTACTTGCTGAGTTATGGCTGTTTTTCTTCCTTTCTAACCCTCTCCTCTGTTATTCTGGCGGAGAGCTAGAACCGGTGATCTCTGGCCTAAATTCCCCCTGTGAATGAAGGGATTTTGGCCAGACAGGGTGAGAGGAAGATTCACAGCTTTGGGTTCCTATAGAGACTCATCTCAGCTTTTATCGCACTCCCTGCTGCTGAAGGGAAAGAAGCAGGGGGGTTCACAGGACTAGATAAGCGGCTTGCTTTTCACCGCTGGTTTCCTGGAGGACAAGCTAGCTGCCTTTAGTGCTCCTTCTCTTTGCAGTAAAGGAAGAATACCAGCATGGCACATCCCTGCAGAAGAGATGGCTTATGCGCACCCACCTGACAACACTGCCCGCAGTCTTGTTAGTGCTTAGAGTCCTTCACCTTTTCCTGGTGTCTTTCTAAAATATCTTTGTGATCTCAGTGCCTCATACTCTTTAGAGCACATACCCTTATGGCATCCCTCGGGGGTCAGTTTAGTCTGTGAGGAACTCAGCACAGAGAAGATGTACACAAGGTCATGCAGGAAGCCTATGTCAAAGCTGAACCTTATCTCAGGTGGTTTTGAACTCTTTGCTTGTACCCACCACTGAAATTTTCCACATTTACATTTCCCCTATGCTAACAAATTCATTCCTTAGAAAGGTTTAATTATGGCTAGCAGAATAGGTTGGGGTCCTCAGCATTCATAAACTTTGCATTTACGCTACAGTCTGTGACGGTACACTGCTTCATCCCCTGTGAGGATCTTGCCTCAGAAAAGTCATGCAGAAGACCAAACTGGACTAACACAGCCTGTCTTGACTTTTGCTTTCTGCCATGTCAGAAGAACAACTTTTCTTAGCTTTATAGCTTTATTTTGCAAGAGTGTTATGCAAGTGGCACTGAAGATAAAAATCATCCTGTTATGTACTGTTATCCCCTTTCTTGCATCCCAGCCCATTCTGGTGTTGCATTTAGAGATTACAGCCCACCTTAAATGAAGCACATGCTTACGTTCCCTGGTGGGTTGGGACTTGAATGTTACATCTTAAACAAAATGCATTTGAAATATATACTGGGAAATGTAATTAGAACAGAGCACATTATTTTTTCACACAGTTCATACAACACATAGGTGTCTCCAAGACTTTCATCACAAGGATAGTCTGCTGATCAGAAGATAGGATAGATCTTCCTGGGGAGTCCACAGTAATGCTACCCCTACAAAGAAGGGCCAAAGGTTGCCCTAAGCTCTCCATTTCTCTGAAAGACTGCAGTGGGCAATTTTAATTGTACAAGCAGCTGGCCTGGTTAAATCCAATAGAGTTGATGGAGATCAAAAGTTATTAACATCTGCTGACAGCTGTTGCTTAACTCAGATATAAAGCACAGTCTTTGCTGTCAGTGAGCAAATATCTACATCTTAAAAGAAAAGCTAAAAACTGAATTGTTGGGAAGGCTATGTAACTCTCTTCTCTATAAAGAAAGTCCCTTTTTGTCACAGCATGTGGCAGCCTAAATGCCACCCCGTGCTAAGGAAATTGGACAGGGAATGCCAATTCACTGCTCTTGCTGTTACACTTATATGCTAATTAAGGAAGGCACTATTTCCTTCGGTCCCATCCATTTCTGAGTTCCTCAGTTCACTATGCTTTCAGGTCCATGAGCTGCCTTCTTCAGCATCATAAAGTTATTGTTAGTGAAGTTTCCATTGGAAGCATGGAAATAGTTAATGTGATTCCTGTTTCCCCTGCTATTCCTGTCAGTTCCAGGGATCATTCATCTGATCATCCATCACCCTCAGCCATTTGGTCTCAGGGAATAGTAGTCACACCTTTTGCCATTCCAAATTCCTTGACATGATAAGAAGATATTATCTCTTATTAGATATAGGAAACAGTTGATGAGATTTGGAGGCCCTGTGGACACTTTTGCCACTTCAACTTAAACAGAGGCTTGCAGCCTCTTTGCAGAAGCAAGCACTTACTTCAGAAGTGCAGAATATGGAACTTGGTGTCATTCCTCATCCTCCCTGTCCCTCATCTGCAGCAATTCCATGTGCTTAATTTGGCACATTTCCATTCTGCAGACTGCCCTCACAGAAAATGTCTCCTTCACTTTGATGAGGTGGGATAATAACAATCATGCAGCAGCCATGTGAGTGATTATCACATTCCATTTTCAGGGTGTTGGGGCAGCCAGAGACGTGCCCAACAGGCTGCTCGGCTGCTGCAGCCGTGATGGTGAGCAGCAGGCTGCTGGTCTGCATCTGGAGGATTCACCATCACCAAAGCCAGTGCATAGCCCTTGGCAGTTTGTTAGAGAAGTCTTGAGTCAACTCATTCAAGCCTTCACCAGAGTTGTTGCTCACTGGTGTCAGAGGCTGAAGGAAATTGGACCAAGAGGAAATTTTCACCAGTATGAACAAGTAAAAAGGGAAGGAAATGCTCCTCCTCTCAGTGTAACAATAAAAGTCCAACTGAATTGAATGGCCGGTTTTAATCGTTATTGAAAAAAGCAAGCTGGATTAACCAGTTTTACATTTGCACTACGTGTCTCTTTTCTAAAAGGTTGGATTTTAGGATGGTAATAAGTATTTAGACAAATACAAAATTTACAGTAAACATGGTTATTTCATTTTTTGCTAAGTAGGTGAACTGCATCTGTGCACATTTATTTAAGCAATTATGTTGTTTAACATAATTTGTCTTTACACATTATTATATAGGAAAATAATGAATGATGAGACCATGTAATTATTTTATTAGATTTTTAACTTTTTTCTTTGTGATTTGTGTCAAGTTGTATTTGAATGGAAATTAGAATTCAATTAAAAACAGTATTTGCAATTTATTCATGCTAATTATATAAAATGACCACAAGTTTCCTGACTTCCTAAATATATTGGAACAAAAAACGGCAAGCCTTTCTAAGCAAGTTTTGCATTAAAAATGACTTATTAAATGAAGGAAAAGATATATATATATAAGGAGGAAATAGAACTGATTTTAGAACCTGATTTTAGAACTAATAGATCTCATCCTTCCACACCAAGTTTAATTCCCTCACTGACAGAGGAAAACAAATGTTCCTGCTTTTTCAAATCCTAGTTTGTTTCCTAGTTTTGAATGACCTGGTTATTGAACTGAACAAAATTCTCTTCAGTTCACTCACCAAACTGAAACGAAGGAAATATTATCTTTTCACCTTGCAGGAGGGTAAGGTCCTCAAAAGATGGTTCATCATTTCAGAAAACTTTGGACCCGGGTGTCTAGCCAGCCATTTCTGCATGCTTAGCATCCCAACTTTCTTGTAAACTTTCATAGAAATGAGGTGCTGTTTAACTACTATTTTTGCATGACTTTTATACATATGAAGCAGCCTTAGATTCAGTAACTATGATTATTTTTGCATACATTTATGTTAAAAATAGTAACTGAATTTTAAACATTGACTTAATGTGAAAAAATCTGATCCCATGCCAGAGATGAAGGTCTGGCAGAAAGTGAGACCTATGGAATCTGTTTGGTGCCTTTGTTTGACACATCGTGAGTGGTTGTTGTCATTATTTCTCACCCTGGATAATATTTGTTTTTCTTGGGAAAAATGTATTTTCCAGAGAAAAGGAAACATTTTCTATACAGAACCTGGTTGCTAGTTCGGTGAGTGATAGAGATTTTAAAATATACCTGTTCCTGTTTATATAGACTAACCATGGCACAGAAGAGCTCATAAACATCCTAACAGGAAGAGAAGTGCACGCATATTCCCACTGCAGTCAATGTTAGAAGTTGATGATGTGCATTTTTTTTTTTCTCTCCTTTCTTGGGCATGGCTTTTGCCTTACTCCTCTTTGTAGATTACACTGTTGTAGTGGGCTGGTAAACGAAGTCTATTTAGTTAAAACTGCCAGGATTTAATTAAGTCCATTGTACTTGATTTCCCGCAGTTCTGCCTTTCTGCTGGATAGCCTCTGGGCTAGCTAGTGGAGTGGGAAAGGACTCTGTTCACAGCTATTAACCTAAGTTCCCAGAACTAAGTCTGGTTTGAAGATACCTACTTCAGGCACATGTGTTCCAAAAGACACAACTTCCAGTGGTATTTAAAGATGGATCTTAACCCTTTATCTCAGACGATTCTAGGCCCTGTAAACAGTTTCTGCTTTTAAAGTACTCCTGTTGCTAGTGACTAAAAACTGAGATTCTCCTCTGCTCACCTCTGGGGTGTTAGCTGCTGAGTACTTTCCAAAAATCAAAGACCTGTGGAAACTGCTGGAGAAAAAAAAGCTGCTGAAGTTTTCTGTGTTTGCCTAGCCCTGTACAGATTTATACTGCCCGATTTGTTTGCCTTCAACAGAAATAACTGAAGTAGAAAATCTCTGGTCAACAGATGTCTTAGTGTTCAACTGCATGTACATGCCTTATCTTTGTATGTTTAAATTTCGGTCTTTGCTTCTAAGAAACCTGATTGGTATCCAGAGATACTGCTCAAGGATTCTGGGATTCTGCCAGTTCAACTGCCATGGACATGTAACATGAGACAAAATGGAGCTGGCTCGTTGACCTGCCTGAGGAAGAAGAGATGAGGCGATGTTCTCAGGCAGCTTTTAAGAACTTTCTCTCCGGTACTTCATGTGAAAGTTGCAAATATCTGCATAGTCTGTTTTATATAAAGGGCAGTGGAAATGTGTTTCCTGTCCTAGTGTCTTTGCATGACCAGAACTTGATGACTAGGACTTTGGGGAAGGCGTTCCTGCATGCTGGGGAGGTGGCTGCCAGCATTTCTAGCTCTCAATTCTATGAAGCACATAGACAGCTAAAGGGATTTTAGCATCATCTGTACTTATTATTTCAGTTACTTATTATTGAGGTTTTGATGCTGTTTGGAGGGGCATGTTCTTAGACTTGTGAGAGCTGAGAGAACGTGCTGAGGCAAGCTAGTCATGAGCCAGAGAAAGGAGGACTTTCTCTAAGGTCTTCTGAACGGGCAAGAATCCAGTGTCAGACAGCTTTGTTTTGGAAAGAGCTAGTGATACGTTTTCTGCCTGGGAAGACTCAGCTGGAGAAACATTCTTATGTCCTGAAATAACTATACACAGAATTCGTATGCTGTATGGCTGGATTTGTTTCAGATATCACCTGGCTTCACAGATTGCCCTGGGACAAGAGCAGAGATATATTCGGAGCTGACACTACAGTAGCAAACCAGGCAGCCAGCAATTTAGTTCTCACTATGATGCCAATATCCCTTCTTGAGAGAGGGAGCTGTGAATTCCCTGCCTCTTCCTTGGCTCCTGCCCAGAGGTAGATCAGGAGGCATCCCTGAGTTCCTCACCTCTCTGGTCCTTCCTTAAAGCACTGCCCATCCCCACAGCAACATATCATGAATCATTCATCTTTAATAGATTATGCAAATCAGGGATACCAGATCAATGGAGATCAATAATTGCAACCATTTAATTGCCAACAAAAACATTTTAAGAATGAACATTATCTGAAGTCCTTTCTTGGATAATGGCACCATTAATCCAAACTTTGGATCCTGGCCTAAGTGTAGAGGAAAAATCCTCTGCCCTTCTTTCCCCACTGCCTTTCAGGGTGTTGAGAGTCTTTTTTCCCTTTTCATTTCCACTTTCTGAGTTTCCCCATCATTACCACCAGTGAACATCTCCCAGCGCTAATAGTTCTGCTTTTGTTACTCTGCGCTGATTGAAATGTTGCATACAGATTGAGATGTTAGCACTAAGTTGCCACCTGGGAATGTCAAGCTGGGTTTGAAATGAACTTTTCTCATTCTTAGATCCAGATGGATCAGATGGGGATATTCTTGAGCCGAGCTGGGATTTTTGCAGGGAGCAGGGTGAGGATGGTGAAGGATGAGGGCTACAAAGAGGAGACTTTCTGCCACAGCCCACAGCCTCTTCTATGGGGCCAAATCTATCTCCTCTTGCCCCTTTCTGAGAGTCATGTAGAAAGCTCGTGCAGTGTCCCCAGCCTTCATGAATTCAGCCGCCACGTCAGTAGCCTGAAATGCTCCATCTTTTAGAAAGAAGGACTGAAAAGGATTACATCAATGGCCCTTTTGAATATTAAATTGTAATTGTAGGCACCTCACCTTTCAATCCAGCTAAGGGAATCTGCATTCCAAGAAGGAAGGGCAGTGCTGCTCTCCTGCTGGCTTTGCCCCCCTTGCAGAGGGAAGTGTTTCCTGTAAGAGTTGTAGATCTGCTAAATGGTAGGCAGACACCAGCTGAGTGTTCTCTTGCACATGAGAATACAAAGAAAGATGGAACAATTTTGCCACAGCTGAGCCATTCTCTGCTTAGCTAAGAAAGTGTTTGACTACAGGGATCCTGGCTCAAGTCTGAAAAGGCCTTGAGAAGTCAGTGATGTCAAGCTTTCTAGATACTCCCTAAATATGCAGTTCACCTCCTCATGGTGCTCCATGCCATAGTGCAGACCTCATACTGAATCCCGTGTGTATTTGCCTTGTGAGGCAGAGTCTTGAGTACTGTGTTCAGTTTTGGACCCCTTACTAAAAGACAGATGTAGAGGCCCTGGAGCGTGTTCAGAGAAGGGCAACAAAGCTGTGAGGGGACTGGAGCACAGGACTTATGAGGAGCGGCTGAGGGAACTGGGACTGTTCATTCTGGAGAAGAAGAGGCTCACGGAAGACCTTACTGCCCTCTACAACTCCCTGAAGGGAGGTTGTGGTGAGGTGGAGGCCAGCCTCCTGGGTAACAGCGATAGGACAAGAGGGAATGGCCTCAAGTTGTACCAGGGGAGGTTCAGGTTGGATATTAGGAAAAACTTTTTCACTGAAAGAGTGGTCAGGCACTGGAATGAGTTGCCCAGGGAGGTGGTGGAGTCACTGTCACAGGAGGTGTTCAAGGAATGCGTAGATGTGATACTAAGGAGCATAGTTTAGTGGGCAACAGTGGTGGTAGGTGGACAGTTGGACTAGATGATCTTAGAGGTCTTTTCCAACCTTAATGATTCTATGATTCTATCTGGGGTAGCTGCTACTGATCCTTCCTGGTCTCAGAGTTCCTGGTAGCCAAATATTGCATGCAGCATCATCCCTTTGCTCAGCATTTGCTGAACAATTAACCCACCTCAGCCACAGGGATATTAGCTGCAGCTTCTGCAAGAAAAAAGCTGAGCTAGAAACTCCACTGCTCTTTTTTCTGGGCCACCGGAGGCCTGCTTTTGGGCCAAGAGGCAACAGCTCCTTCCCTTGCTGACAGGATTCATAACTCTGCCGTAACTTACTTGTCAACTATACTGTGAGATTTCTAGAGGGGCCACAGTGATTGTAAGGCAAGGGGGAAATACCCAAGAGGGGCAAATCCCTTGGGCCTTGCTGGCTGCTTAAGCAACTTTGAAGAAGGGCGGTGTACAAGAGGAAGCAGCAGCAACTGAAGCCTTAGAAGAAGGGGCTTTGGCAACAGGGCATCTTCTTATGGCTCAGACATGCATGGGCAAGGCCATCTAACAGGGAGTGCCGTGTCACGAGGCTAGCCAGTGCCACCAGCAGAGGAAGCATCTGTGGAGCAGCAGCTGCCCAAATTGCCTCTTACTTCTGCCATCCCAGTTCCTCTGCTGCCTTGCACTTGCTGCCATTTCTACCCTCACAGCCACACCTGGATTTATGTGCCCACAAGTAAGGGAAGGAGGGAGGCTGTGAACAACCTTCTTTTGCCAGCTGCTGTTAGAGACTCCTGGCCTTACAGAAGTCACAGTCATAGTTCAGCAGACCTCAGTACTTAGTCTGTAATGCCCGTTCCAAATGCCAGGGCTGAAGAAAGCTTAAATTAGTATTTCTCCCCAAGAAAACCAAATGCATCTACAGGTGAACTATGAACCTCTCATTCACAGACACAAAGGAAAAGATCACAGTGCACATGTGGACATAGCTGTCCTCCCCCAGCAGCCATCCCTAAGCCATGGGACATACAAGTGCCTGCTTCACGCTTGGGGATGCCTGTCCGTGAGCTACACCTGGGCACACCTGGGTGTACCCCATACTGCCAGCACCGAATTGCAAGCTTTCCTTGGCCCCTAACTTCCTCCACAGTCTTTCTGTCTCTGTCCAGATTTGCCAGAGAGGGGTATCTTGTATTAGCAGAAAAAGCAGAAGCTAATGGTGATGAGGGAAATAAATTAAAAGCTTGGTTCTGCTGTTTGGTCAGGCAGCTTACCGGTCACCACAGGGTACGTCTGGGGTCCTGACACATTTGTCCCCAGGTCTGGGTTAGCAGAGGTGGATAGACTTGATTTGACTTCATCGAGACCAGGGGTCAGAGCTGGGAGGGAGTACTCATTACCCTGGGGAAGAGAGGAGAAAGACAGCTTGCTATTGATGCGCCGAGAGAAAGGGAGCAGTGTACAGATGGGAGGGAGGAAGAGGAGAGATGCAAACCCCTGGACAGATGGAAGAGGAGGAGGAGGAGGAAATGGAGAAGATGAAGTGACAAGAGGGCTGCAGGGGGGGACCTGGGATGAGCTATTCCACCCTCCTGCGTGTTGCTGTGAAGGGGACGAGGGGTCAGGCTGGGCATGAGATCTACCTCCATTTCTGTGACATGACAGAGCCTTTGTTCAGTGCTGTGGGCAGAGGGGATGCCCACGTATACAAGCTTGGGGGGACAAAGGGGAGATGTTTACCCCGGTGACAAGGACACTTGGGGCAGAAGATGGCCGTGGCGTGACTGGGACCTGGGGCTGCAGGAAGCAGCCGGTGCTGGCCCCTTGCAGCCAGCTCTGTCCCCTGTGCCGCTGTCCCTGTCCTAGCTCTTTAAAAACAAACAAAGAAGCCTCATCCTCTGCCTCTGTCACTCTGTGCACTGGGGTATGAAATTGGGGAGGGGGGAGCCACATGGCTAACAGAAGGGTGGGAGGGGGAGAGCCATTGAATCTGAAAGGGTGTCCTGTCCGAAAGGCTCTGGTAATTGCCTTTTTATTGTGGCAGCCTCCGGACCAGACGCGGGAGCTGGAGAAACTGGGAAGGCTACAGAACAGCAGGAAAAGTTGCTCTGATTAATATTACGTTAAATTAAAACTGATTTTCTGCTCTTTCTGCTGCGTTTTTTCCAGGCGCTTCCCCAGCCCCCTCCCCACGTCTCCCCCTCCTGCAGCGGGCTCCCCGCACACTGCCCCCTCCCCGCCCCGTCCCTGCCTGCCTAGGACTGCCTCGTCATTTCCAATTCCTTCTCGTATTGATCTTCCTGTAGAAATCAGTTTTGTAATTAGCTGCAAATTAGGCCTTCTACTGGGGGTGAGCCTGCCCCCTGATTTATCACCAGAGTAATTCGCTGTGATCGGAGAGAAATTAAAATGAACTCAATTAGGCTTCGGATTTGCTTTATGGGCCCTGCTCAGAGTTTCAGGGGGAAAAATGACTGTGCTGGTGCTTAATAGTCTAATGAAAGTAAATAAAGGTTATTCATTGTAATAAACCCAGGGACTCTGGGATGAAGGGAGTCCACAGCCAACCTCTCCTTCTCTTCCTTTGTTGGTTTATGGCTTGGGGCGGTTTAAAAAGACTTTTGATTTTCATTTTATTAAGACAAACAGCTTTTGGGATAAAAGGCCGGGGGAGCGGGGGAGGCAGGGAGAGGGGGGCAGTGCTGCAGAAGTGCAGAAAACTGGGCTGGAGACAGGAGTCAACTCTCAGCCTTGGGCCGAGAGAGGAAACGCTCCAAGCCCGATAAAGCTTGCGACTCGCTGCTCGCTGGTGTGATGCGAGAGTGTGAGAGCTCCTGTGCTGTGCCGTGGTGTGCTGGCATTCGTAGCTGTGTGATCACAGAGCACGTGTGCGATGGGTGACTCCGCTGGGGAAAGGACCTGAGGTTTAGGGAGAGTAGCGTGCGTGTGGATGGCAATTTCAGGAGGGGAGATAGTTTGTGTCCAGTTGTACATCAGTACAGTGATACATTTACAACTGGAAAGTGCTGTAAAATGTGAATGCGCTGTACGTGCAGTGACAGGTCAGCGTGAGAGAAAGGGGTGAGGAAAGAGAGAGGGGCTTCAGTGAGGGAATCTCCCTGCCATCACCCTACGGGCACCTACGGGTCTGCATTGCCAGGCCGGGCCCTCACCTGCTCAGATTTGATGTGCTCTGATGTTTGAAAGACGTCAGGGTAAGAAGGACGCTCAAAAACTCGATCTAAAGCTTCCAGCTGCTGCTGGGTGAAAGTGTCGCCACGAAGGTGCTTCCGCAAACTGTCCACGCTGCTCTGGGAGTCTCCGTTGGGAACGGAGCCCTCGGATACATCTGCAGGGCACAGACAGAGAAAACAGGGAGTTAGCAGCGCCCTGGCGCGGGGCGGCAGCGGGTGTGGGTGAGAGCAGGGCAGCAGGAGAGGGGCCCTGTGCTGCGCGTGGAGCCGTGCTGCTCTAGGGGGCAGGCTGCGGGCTGGGAAGCCCCTTCTGTCTGCTCTGGCTGCTGGCCTGCTCCGTGGGATGCTCCTGCCCGGTGCGAGCGAGGCTGTGGAGAATGGTGCTCAGCTCAGAGATGAGTTGCGGTTCCACTGATTTTCAGTGTTAAAAATTGCCAAATCTCCATTGCTGAGCATAAAATGGGAGCAAAGCACGGCGATTAGCGTCGCTAGGAGGCTACCAGAGAGGCAGTTCACAGAAAATCTAGAGCGCTGAGGATGGGCTTGCACTGCAGAGGGCTGAGGAAACCTGAAATGGAGAAAGTCCTCTATTGCAGTCTGGAAGGGAGCAGTCTGTGCTGTAACTTCCCAGTTCCAATACGAGGTGTATCTCCATTACTGTTTCCTTCTCATCTGATTATGGCCTGTCTTATCACAGATGGGTCTTTCATCCCCTTCCATAACATGGATAATCCCGTACCCGACTCCACGTTTCAGCAGAGAAGGGCCTCCTTCTGTGGAGGGCTCTGTCCCATTCAACATATATTACTTTCTCTTATGATCTCTGTCCCATTCTGCTACATATTAGCTCATAATTTGTCACAACCCATATCTCAGTTATAAAATTCCCTCCTAAAATAAGTGAATCTTTGTCCGTGACAGCCCCCCTTTCTATCCAAAATGAATTATTGTATTGCTTATTGTATTCCGTAGTGGGAATCAGCCTTCCTTGTAATCCTTTGTTCTTACTACGAAAAAAGCCCCTTTTTTTTTGGTAGAAACATCACCAGAAATGCATCTCAGTCTCTGCAGCAGCCCTCTAGAAAGATCTGATCTCCCTGCAGTACCTCCTGTCACATTCCAGGTGTCTCAGTCTCTGCTGTGCCATCCCATGTCTGCTAGAGCCCCTTCATCCCCTCTGAGATGAGTCCATTATAAATGTCCTGCCCCGAAGTGAATCACATCCAAAGTGAAGCTTTCCCTGTGATAAACCATCTTATCACCCACCTGTTTTTTTTCCCTGTTATCCCCCAATTCAAATGAGGTACATTTATCTCTGTTATAACCCCTTTTTATCTGAAGTGAGTGAGTCTCCTGCTATTAGCATCTGTCACATCCAAGGTGAGTCTGTCTGTTATAACCTCCTGTCCCAGCTGAAGTGAATCTTCCTTTGTCATAATCCTTCATCTCATCTGAGGCAAGTCTGCTCATTATAATCTTCTCCAACTGTGCTGAGTATCTTTGTGCTCTCACCCCTCGGTCTAACTTTGGTGTGACCTGTTATAATCCCCTGTCTCATCCATGCTGATGTGTCTCCATACCCTCCATGCAGAATCTCTGCCCGCTGTTTCATCAGACACAAGCCTGACTGTCTGATAACCCCATCTAAACAAAGATCAGGTTCTCCCACTTACATTACAATTGCCTTTCTGCATTTTCACTACTGTTCCTCATACTTCAGCCTCTTTCAGTGTCTTCTAGTCTGTGAATCTGAAACCTGCTGTCTTGCAAGGAAGTGGTTGAGGGATCAGTGTAGACCTTTTCCCTCCTCCACGTGACTGCGAACGCGCTCATGGCCAGGCAATGTTCCCATGAGCCTGGAGTAGCATTCACTGTGCAATGGCCAGAACCATGCCACTCTGCTGCTCCAACTTTTAGCTCACCGATGGTGCCAAGACGGGTATTTTCCTGGCACGGGTAATGCCCAGCTGGTGGCCCAGAGTAATAACTGAGCCCACTGCCTTCTGGCTATGAGATATATCCGTTTATAGGTGATTATATGATATGATATAATCAATAGTACATTATATACAGTAACGTAGTACAGTACCACTCTCAAGACCATAGAAAATATTACGTATTGATTTGTCCCAGCCAGCAGCCTTCCCTTGAGCATCCCCTTCTCTCTTTCTTTTCCACCCCTAACCAGAGCAGAGCTTACTGGCTCTGATCCCTGACATTTTCTCCTCTCTTCAGTCATATTTGCACAAGGGAAATTTCTTAAGTTTCTGAAAGCTGGAGTTTACGGCATATTTGTCTATGAGAAAACAAAGCAAGGGCTTGGCTGACTGGATTGCATTGTTAGTACAGTCTGCGTGGGCTGTTACACACACCGGGCTGTTCCTGCAAGGACAGCTGTCGGGAGGATGAGGGTGCCTACAGAGTCACGCTCCTAACCCCAGCAGGCACTGCTCTCCAGTCCTGCCTGCAGAAAGCTGGCACAGAACTGCCGTGTCCAGTCTCAGAAAAAAATGGATGTTTCTCTGTCAAGGCTTGTCTTAGCCTGTTCGCAGCTGGTGAAGCTGTTTGCTTTGAGGATTTTCCCTTGTGTCAGCGTGCGTGATTGTGCACACCGTTAATACGCATAGGTGTTGCTGCAGTAGGCTGTGATTCCGAGATGCTCTATGTTCTGCATCACTGTACATGCCTGAGCAGCCATTTGTGTGAGATGCCTGGTTTAGGTTTGTGTTTGGTTTCCAGGGATGGCAGCCCTACAATATGCATGGCATTTGTTGTGAGTGAGCTTGCACTGACTGTCAGTAAAGCAGATTTTACCCTGAGTAGGTTGCCCTGCATGTTTGGTCAGGTTTGTGCACACAGGCACTTGCGTTTACGATCCCTGTCTGCCTGCTGAGCCCTGTGCACACATGTCCCCTGTGCACGGGCCATGCCTTTGTGTGAAGGAGCTGAAACTACAGCTTTCCCAAGTCGCTGTAGGAGTCTCTTTTCCTTCATTTATTCAGAGGCCCTTCAGATCTTGACAAATCTGTCACTCTAAATTTGCGAGAGATTATGGTGCTCTCTCCCTAGCACGGAGAGAGGTGATATATGATATCTGCTGCCCCTATTGATTGCTTGATCTGGTGGCAGAGGGCTGGCGAAATGAACTTGAAATGAACATCATGCCTCAACTCATTGTGCGTATAATACACTACTTAATCCCACATTTTTCAGCTGCTATGGAATTCAATTGATCAATCATGTCCCTCTGATAGTACTGTTTTAGGGGTTATTGCTGCTCTGCTCACTGACCTTTTTATTTATTTATTTATTTATTTGTGTGTGTGTGTGTGTGTGTGTGTGTGTGTGTGTGTGTGTGTGTGTGTGTGTGTATGCGCACGTATGTGCATTTGGCACACTGAGGACCAGCTGATAAGAAGGAGCCTGTACAGTCAGTGGGAAATGAAGGAAAAGGATGAAGGGAGGAGAAGGGGGTTAGATAAGGAAGCAGAATGATCAACGCAAGAGAATAGAGAAGGGGAGTGAAAAAGTTGTAAGGAGAAAGGCAATGCTTTAGTTTAGAGAGAAGCTTTGGGGATGGGGAGCACCATGTCGTAGCCTAGGCAGGTCAGTCTTAGCATCTACAGAAGGGAGGAAACTTTTGACAGAGCACTGTAGGCTACCTAGAGGTGAACCTTGTCTGAACAGCTTGCAGTAATATCGGGCTTAATGGTGGTAGCGCACGCAAATCCCAAACGTCACAGAGCAATAATATGAGTTGTGCATACAGGATTCTAGTTATGAAGCAGAAGAAGTTTCACAGAGATGATCCTGCAGGACAGATTTATGGGCCTTGTGTTGCTAACGCTGAGACTTTCACAGTCACGGATCATTATATTTTCTTCAAAACCAAAGGACTGTAAATCCCCTGTATTTGTTCTATGGTGTCAAAATCTGTAGAGGTTGTGTTTTCATTTTTTCATCTAAAACTGCAAGGGACAGAAACCTATCTTTGTTTTTAGAGTAAAGCTGCTATTCTTATCCAAGCACATGGCCCCATGAGCTGGATTTTCAGGAGAAACCTCAGATTCCACAATACACAAATTACGAGAGCTGGCAATTGTAGGGGTGCGAGTAAAGGTGGCAGTAATGAACAGAGAGGACTTTGGGGAAGAGGTGAGCTCTGACAAAGAAGCTCTTGAAGCTCTTGGGAGGAGTGCTGTGGTGAAGCAAGTTTTCTGCTGCTGGATGAGCCTGGAAGTAGGGAACTGCACTAGCTTTGCCACTGGGGAGTGGCATCACTTTTCCCAGTCCACTTTTACTGGCACAGGAACCTCTGCAATACTGTGACACAGGCACCTCTCTGTTAAATCGGGAGGCTTGTAACAAACAGCTTGAGAGGCGAACCATGGCCTCGGTCACTGTGTTCCTCACAAGAGCACACAGCTGCTGTCAGCATGATCAGGGCTGGCCTTGCATGCGTGACAGGAAACATCTCTCCTCCCAGGGGGCTGCGGAGGGAAGGTGCAGAGCTAACACTCAGCATAAACCTTCAACATGGCACAGAAATGCTCCACAGGTGTCACAGAAGTATCTTGACAGATAGCAAGGAAATCCTCTGCCAGAGGACACAGGAGCAACTGTAACTACATCTGACACAGGGACTGAGCCCATTACAAAGCTCCAAACAAAGAAATGCTCCCAGGCCTGGAAGCCCCATCACCACCATCACTTACAAATAGCACAAAGCTGTAGCAAGACACCTACTCCTCTAGCTCTGGGGGATGCAGAAAGCACCCTTGCTCAGAGTTGGACAGGACTATCCCCACCAGTAATGTAGGAGAGCTCCTAGTAGTGCTGGCATGGGAACACCTCTGTGGCAAAGAAGCACTCCAAAAGGTCATGACAACCTGTACAGCTGGCATGCAGGCAGGGAAATAGCGTTCCGTTCTTGGGGCAGGGCAATTGCTGCCCTGACGACATGTCTGTGGGTGCCCTGTGAAGCCCTGGCCTCAACTGGTGCCCTGCAGTACTCACGATAAAACACCAGCCACAGGAAAAGCAATATGGTGGGCATGAGAGCTGCCAGCTGGGGGACACAGCAGAACCCATTTCACTGTCAAAGCCTCTGAGGGAAATGCATCTGCCTAACACAGCAATGCCAAGCTGGCTGTCAGAGCAGCGCTCCCTGCCCAGCCAGCCCTGCCCTCCTGCAGACCAGCACGTCTCTGCTCCCACTACAGCACATGGCCTGGTAGCCCTGACCCACTCTCTGGTAGCCACCTTGTCGCTACATGCGCTGCCCCTTCTCAAGCCTTTGTGCTTTGTGTTAAGGCTGCTCCGTCCCTTTATCCAATCTCCCTTCTCTTTTTTCCCCCTCTGATGTGCCCCGTGTCCCAGCGCAGCCCGGCCTGTCAGGCATCTCTCCTGTCCATCCCCCGGGGGCCCTTCACTGCGCTGCCAGTTGTTGCAGTTTCAAACTCAATTGTTCTCCTCGGTACTGAGGCAAATGGAGTCATTAATTACCTTCTATCGGCTGGGCCGAGTTCAGAACGCGATCAATAGCCGGCGCTTGTCATTCACGGCAGCCAGCCCCACGCAGCCCCTCACACTGCCTTGGCCTGGTGGCAGCTGCTGGGGAACAGGGCACCCTGTCTGAGCAGGGCTGAGGGGGGACAGCAGGGACGGGAAACTCGTCTGAGGGAGCACATCGCACGTTTGCACATGGCCAACGTGTCCTGCTTTGGGCAAGCTGGGCCAGTCTGGCTGTTGTGCAGTTTCTAGAAGCTCTGTTTGCATCCACAGTGATTATTAATCTGATACTCTGCTCCCATCGGACACTTGGGTAACTCTCAGGATGATTTGGAAAAGGAAGGCTGCTAAATGTGGTATCCATTTCCTTCCAGAATCATTTCTGCAGTCCTTTGAGCAGGGTGCGAGAAGGCACCTTCTCTAGACAGGTTGTTTTGGTGTTTCAGGAGTTAGTGCTGCAAGAACTGTGCTTGATTGCCATTACTGGACTGGTGGGGAGAAGCATACCTCAAATTCAGGTGGAAGAGATTCCAAGTGAGTGCTGGACAGAGCAGAGCGTGGAAGGGGCTGGCAAGATCCAGCAATATTTGGAGAAGGAATATTATCAGAGATCCACACTGTGACAGTGAAAGGCATAGGAAGAGTTCAGGTTACAGACAATACCCTGCAGAAACAGGGACACTGGAAGACATGTACTGGAGAACTGTCTCCTCAGGGAAGTGGATCAGACTTTATGAGCTCTGCATTTGTTCAGGTTGCTGTGTCCATTTGCCTCAAGGGAATCCACATGCCTGAATCTGAGTATGCAAATGGATGATATTGTGCCAGTCCACGTGTCTTTGTGTAATTTAGGTGTGTTAGCAACACATAAACTGTGCATTTGTTACGTGCACAGGCTCAAAGAAGAAAGGCTCAGAAACAAAGGGGTTTTATGTTTTGAAATTAGAGTGTAGGTCAGGCGAGGAATTGTGAGCAAGGAAGGCTGCTGGTGCGGGGCAGAGTGCGTGCCTGTGAGGGAGTGAGATGTGTGCCAGGGCCGCCAGCATGGGGCTGCGTGGGATGGAGGCATCAGGAGGAGCAGAGGTGGGCAGTGCAGCATTAACACAGGGCTCGCATGAGCAAAACAGCAATGCTCAATGAGAATGTAAATGAAATGAATTGTGTGTGCAAATGTGTAATGAAGTGTGTACTCAGATCTGTCTAGGATTATCAGGGGAGCATGCAAATGTGCATTTAAGGAAGTGAGTGTGTGTGTGCATATGAAAATCATATGTATTTACTACAGCATCTGAATGTGTGATTGCAAATTTGGCCCTGGGAAACTAAGTCTGTGCAGACCTAGCTTTACGTAATAGCATAATCAGCACATCCAACTTTACTGAGTGCTTCAGTAAAGGCCTTTCCAGGTGTTAGTCTGCAAACAGCTGCCTTGGACGCATGTACAGCAGGCACGACAGCGTGTATGGGTGTGCAGATGAGGTGTGCTAGTGCAGGGAGCCAAAGCTGGTGCTTTTTGTGCAAGCTGTCACCACAGCTTTGTGACCTTTGGGTATTCTGGAGGTGAGGGCACATATTCTGCTCTCAGGCTGCTGTAAATCTACAACAATTCCCTTACCTCAGAGGAGTCACTGGGGATTTATACCATTGTAATGAAGGACAGAGTGTGGGTCCAATATCTCTCACTAGCACTGCTAGGCTTAACTGCTAGCCAGATAGAAATGCAGCTGCCTCCAGGAGCCAGTACATCTGCTTTGTTTATGTTGGCGGAGGAGCAAGCAACACTATCACACAGCCAGCCAGATCCCCAAGTTAGTGTAAATCTCTAAGTCTCCTGCACTCGGTGGTTATACTGATTTACACATCCTGAAAGTTATCAGAAGGGTTACCCTGATTTATACTGCCGTGGTGCCCAGCACACTGCCTTTAGCGCAGAGGCTCAGGGAGAGCTGCTGCAGGGAGGCAGGCGCTGGAAGCCCTGCTCTTCCCTCTGCCAGGGCTGAGATGTGCTTAACACTGCTGGCGTATGCTGGCTGTCTTTGCTGCCTCCTCTCATCTTCCTAAGCGATTTGTTGGGGAGCTCCCTCTCGTCAGGATCCCCCCCTTGGTGAGCACAAAAAAACGGGTGCCTTTTGTTAGCTCCGAAGGACAGAAGCAACGCAAAAAATTACATCGCATGCAGCCCTAACTATGCTTGTTTAGAGAAACTGCTTGCATTTATGAAGTCTTTGGTGCGGAAAGCAGGGTTGCAAATGACTGCATCAGAGCGACAGTAAAGGCCATTAATTTCCTGTTATGTTTTCCTGTGTTGGGGGCTTTATTAATTTAATTTTACACTGTCGAACAACAGCGAGCGCTGACACTGCCACACTGGAAGGTTTTTTTTCGCGAGCAGTGCTTTGCCTGACATGCAAATCAACACTGCCATCAGAACCGCTAGAGACAAGGGAGGGAACACGGGCTGGGCTGTTCCTGCCAACCCCACTGCCCATGGCCTGGAGACCCCTGAGAACCCAGTGGAGCCCACTGGTGCCTGAGAGTGAGGCCACCAGTACTAGGACTCAGCAGACCCGGACAAGTCCATGCGTGCCGCTAACTCACAGTCTAGAAAATACGAATTCCTTCTTAGCCTGCTTGGTTCCATTGGGCTGATCCCCCACCAACATGCTTCTGTATCCCTCATCTCCTTCTGTCTCTCTTGCTCCAGACTCTCCTTTCCTTTCATTCTACCTTATTTTCCCCTCATACATGCTTTTACCTTAACCTCCCAAGTCAAACAAGGCTGTGCCTACCCCTGAGCCAGATGTCGGTGAATCATGTTAGTGGAAGCTCTTCTGAGTCAGCACTAAACCAGTGCTCAAGCAGAGTGTTTTTAGAGCTGCCATTTTTGATGTGCCATAAAACAAAGACTCCAATCACTCAGAGTCATTAAAATTCCCATGGCATTTTTTGTAAGAGTACAGACATTAACCTGGCTGTCCTGAACAAAATCCAGCCTGAGTGATTACCCACAGCATATCTTAATTCTCCTGTGGTTTCATTTGGACATGGCACAGCGAAATTTCAGTGTTAATGCTCTGCATTGTTCAACATCTGCCACGGTCCATCCGAGTCAGCCACATTTCAGTAGTAAATGAGATCTTCAGAATGAGAAGTTTAATAAACAATGTATTATACAGGATGGATAATTGCAAAACGCCACACAATGAAAGAGCTACAGGCCTGCAATATGCTGCAATCAGCTTGGATTGGCACCATGCACGTTCTTTTTCTGAATGTGCCCATTCCTGTAATACCTATAAATCATTAGTTACTTGGCTAATATATGAAAGATCCTGTGGTGATATGACTTATGTAATATTTATATTGGAGATGTGTTCCAAACTGTAAGAGGGGACCCAGCCATTGGTAGCAATCAGTTCACAGACAGAGGCTGTGTAGAGGAGAGCCATAGGTGTCTTTAAGGCAGTGGCTGGTTTGTTTTCTAGTTCACTGGGTTTTAGTAAAGTTCTCCTAAAACCTAGGATAGATCTGATCTGCTTGCAAGGTCAACTCCTGTGCTCAACGTCTACCTTATCATGCACTAGATGCCAAAAGCCAGAGTGAAAAACCAACAGCTCCTTTGGGAAACCAGACATGGAAATGTGCCTGCCCTTTCTAACAGCTTTTTCTAATGTATCTAAGAGAGGGCTGGATGGACCTCAAGAATTTATGGACATTTCATACACAATAACCACCTCATTAAGGTTTGATTGGATGCCTCCTGAGCCTGTCCTAGTGTAGTCCCCTAGCTTAGAAGCAGAATAACACCACTGAGCTGTCAACAAAGGCAGAACCAGTGAGAGAAAGAAGTGCTGACATACACATCCAAATGGAAATGTAGATGTGATATCCAAGACCTAGCTCCTGGTCAGGCACTGTGCTGCTGTGTGGGAAGAGGACTTTGTACCTCGAACCTGATGGGATCTATCTAACTTGCAAGGTGTCTGGGTGGGTGAAGCAAAAGCAAAGGAGAAATGTGCCCCAAGGCATTATTTTTAGGCCCCTGACAAAACTGACATTTTAAAAGGCATTAAATTGGCATGAAATGTATTTAACACCTATTGATGCATGGGAAGATCACCCTCAAGAACTATGGAAGGTAGCCTTGTCTGACTGGCTGAGTAAGTCTAACTGTTTCTACCAGGTCATCTACTGGAGCTGTGCTCCCTGTGCAAGGTCTTAGGGCTTACCCTAGCCTCTGCAGGCCAACACAAAATGCTGTTTGTGGCAGGCAC
This sequence comes from Numida meleagris, assembly GCF_002078875.1. Lineage (NCBI taxonomy): Eukaryota > Metazoa > Chordata > Aves > Galliformes > Numididae > Numida > Numida meleagris. Next base: position 18,623,636 of record NC_034413.1, on the reverse strand, counting down.
GCTTGGCAGCCACAGAGGTAGCTGGAGGAAATCCAGTATTCCCTGAAAGGCCCTTAACGTGTTCACAATCTGCATTTTTCTTGTTGTAAAATGAATCATATAGCTTTTTCTGCCTCTCTGCCCTGCTCTTGTCACCTCCTTGCCCTCCTCCGCCCAGCCAGAATTCTCACGAGCTAATCAGTAGGTGAGATCTTGTTGCTTCCCCCTGGGATCCAGGGAAACAAGTTTGGAGGATCTGATGCTATCACTGAGGGAAGCAAAGAGCTCCAGCTTCCCTTTCAAACAGCAGCAGTCCCGTTCGGGGAGGAGGAGGGGTCCTCTATGGCCCTGGCTGGGAACAAGGTGCTTAGTGTTTTCCTTTAGAGCGAGAAGACACTCCTCTGTGGGAATGATTTCCATCTATAAACAGCAAGTGATGCTTAATATTGCATTGATGAAGACTTGGGAGCACAGAGATAGCCAAATTAGGAGCTAATTGGTGCACAGAAGATTTCCTGTTTTGCCCTTTGGCTGCTGTGATGCGAGTGGGGAGAGAACGGAAGGGAGCACGAGCCGTCCTCCGCCAACGCCTCTGCGAAGGTTGGGATTCCTGAGGCCGCTGTTGTCTTGTGCTGTCAAGGTCAGCAGGTTCGGGTTCACTGAACGGTCAGGATGGTTTGAATTACTGGCACTGCCTGCCGATGCTTCTGCTGATTGCGATACGTCTTCCAGCGCCTGCTGCGGGATGCTGCTCCTCGGCCATGTGCTGCGCACCGTGTGGGGCGCAGGGAATGGCAGCGAGGCAGATGCTCTTGTTAAGAGGATAAGGTTTTAGGAAGATTTAAGGAGCCACAGCAATGCCAAGGAGAGGCACATGCTCCATGCACTGAGCACATGGGGACCGGGCTTCCAGAAGTAGTTGTTCTGTTCCATTTGTCCTTCACTCTTCCTGCAAGTTTCTGCCTTTCATAAAAGTTAGACGAGTGACTTGAACAGGGACTGTCAGACCCTTATGGGGTGAAAAGCCCGTTGGAGAAGATTTCTATTCAGTTTTATATAGGTGGAGTGCTTAGTGAGCAAAAATGGATGTCCAAGTCTCCATGTAAGCTGTGCTGCTAGGACGCATCCCGCTGTGTCAGCAGGCAGAGCGGCGCAGGAGGCTGCCATGTCCCTGCAGGAGCGCTCAGAGACTCACAGTGCCATATCCCGGGCCCAGACTGGGGGCAGCGGGAGGAACGTCAGTGGAGCAGGTGGGAAGAACCGGGTGAGGGCCTGCCCCACAGGTGTGGGCGACACGGACATGGGCCAGGCAGTGTCAGCTTGCGGCTGAGTGCCGCAAGAAGCACATGAGAAAGAGCAAAGGATGAAATTGGAAGAGGACTGGAGGTGATGTGGGACTAGTTCCCAGCAGTTGTCTCTGACAAGAATGTCTCCACAATCATCATGGAGTGGATTTCACTGCAGAGAAATCTGGCCTCCTCTGTTCAGAAACCTGAACGCTGGTTTTGGCTTTGTACTCTGTGGTTTGCCGCTTGTCTCTGTGAGTCACTCAGCCCCTGGGTGCAGTCAGCTACATCTGCACCTCCGTACATGCAGCGTCTGTGCTCACACTCTGCAGCTGTACTGAACACCGTGCTGCACGAATACACCTGGAGGAAAGTCAGGGCAGTGCTGAGAGCAGAGCTGCCTGCGCCTGGTGCCAATAGAGAGGCCTCTTGTGCAGCAGCCTCAGAGGAGATCAGGGCTAACTCATCCTCACCGCTCTGAGGATGGGAAGTTCCCACCTCCTCTGAGCTCAGTTCCAGGCAGGCTCTGTGTGGTCTGTCCCTGTTGTTAGGCATATGCTGCGCTGCCTTCACCTCCGTGCCCCGCTCCTCTCCCGGTTCCCTCTCCTGGCACAGAGCAATGGGCTGTGGCAGTAAGAGTCAGGGACAGTGCCCAGTACCGTGCTGGTTTACATTAATGAGATACACATGGTGTAATCCAGCAATGGAGTCAGCTCTACAAAGAGAGGTAATAGCAGGCTGCCATGAACAGAGCAGCTCAGGTAATTGGTTTATCTATCTAGAAGCAGTAGTAGCAATCTCTGCACAGACAGAGTAGCAGTAAAGTCTCTTCCTTAAGGCTATTTCCTTTGTCTTTTCAATTGCTTGCACATCCATGTGAGATAGAGAGAGAGAGAAGGAGAGAGAGAGAGAGCTAGAGAGAGAGAGGGAGAAATGTTAATTTCTGAATTAATGGCTTTTCTCAGCGGAATTGTAAATTCAAATGTCACCTCACAGGGTGACACTACGCTGGGCTGCTGAAGAAGCAATGATAAGATCCCCCTCATCCCCGTGCCGACATATACCCATGCCCCTCCCCTCCCTGAAAGATAGCTGCGGAGTGGAACATGCTACTTTTAATTTGCAATAACACCACAGCAGAGGGATGAGAGGGTGACTGTTTCCGACCCTCCCTTCCACAACAACCCGGGCCATATCTTTCCCGTTCCTCCGCTACCTCCTTCCACCTCCTCTTCAACCCCTCCCATTCTAAACTGAGTCCAAGACAACACATTATCTCAACTCCCCCCACCCCAAACTAATCAAAGGATGAGCTAAGGGAGGCTCTTTAGAACGGATGCCTCTGCAACCCTCTCCTCTCCTGCAATAATCAGGTGAATTAATGACCCTGAAGTTAAAGTGAGTGCTGATACTCAGGCGTTGTGCAGCGTAGGGGAGAAAGCCTTCATTGTTTTCGAGCAGGAGGCGGGCAGCAGCAAGGGAGATTCATGGATGGAGATTGAATATGCAATTTTCTTTCACCTTGCCAAGAGCTGCCCCTGGGCTGTGCCTGGCCTAAATTTTTTTTTTCCTCTTGCCATCTCTGCCTTATCCGGCCCTCCCACCTCCCTTCCATTCTTTCCAGAAAATTACCTTCAAAATTGATTTCCACTTTTACAAACAAATATAATGGGAACATGAGGGGGAAAAAAAATCTTGGGCCGTGATGAATTAGGGCTGTCAGGTGCTTCCAAGTCTCCTTTGTTTTTGTTTTACTGCCCGTTAGGTTCTTTGTTTTTCCAGCAGCTGGGAATAGTGCCCCTGCCCACACACTCCGTGGCTACCATCACGGGATATGTCAGTCACCTGATGTCATCACTGAGTTATCCCTGCTCTCCATCACTATGATGCAAACAGCCACTGTGACCAGACTGCCCTGTCCCTTGATACCAGGATGCAACCGATGTCATGGAGATGGAGCATGTCCCACACTGCTGGCTACTTGCCTTCTACAGCCACCCTGCATGTCCTTGGAGTTGCCTCAGATCTATTCTACTCTGCTCCTCCTGTTCTCTTTTGCCTTTTAAACTGATTCTTGAAAGGGGTTTCCCAGCCCTCACTGTTCTGACAGATCAGCCTGGGCCACCACTGTGGCACTTTGATCCCCACTGCCCCTCAGTGCCACATCACCTTGGTTCTGTAGCAGTATTACCCTTGAGTCTTATTGCCATGTCACTCGACCCAGTAACAGTACCATCACCAGCTCCCACCGGCACGGCACCCGGATCCACTTCTATACTAGCTTTGTGTCCCCTTGCCACATCACCAACAATCATCTAAAAGCACCGTTTGCTTCCACATTGCTACCTATTCCTATCCCTCTTGGGATTCATTCTGTCACCCACCGTGCCCTGAGATCCTCACGGATCCAGGCACTGTGCTGCTGTAGTCTTTATGTCCATGAGCCAGTGCAGCAGCCACCCCCCGAATGCAGGCAGAGCCAGCGTACAGATCGTTAGAGAGACAGGCAGCAGCACAGCCAGGGAGCAGCCTCTGCACAGGTGGGAGCGTGGGGTGCTCAGAGACACCGGGAGGAGCTGTCGCTGCCTGACTCCTGCTGACATCAGCTGCAACGGCCCCTCCCAGGAGTGAGTCAAAAACGCAGGAGAAGATCTAGCCACAAACTGAACGCCCATAAATAAGCAGTCAGATAAGCATGCATTCAGGGCACTCACACAAATAAACTTCAAGAAAAGCATAAGTAAGACTCACACAACACAGCCAGTAACATTTGAAAACGCAAGAATGCAGTCTGGGACACAAGAAAGTACTAATGCAGTATGTATCAATTAAATGTAATTTCTGAATAAACAAATAACTTACAACAACATACATACACTAACTAAATGGAAAACTGGAACTCAATGGAATTTCCTTAAATTCACATATACAAAATTAAATCTTGTAAACAAATACAAACTATTTATATAAATAGATAACTTTCACACAGGCAAGAACAGCCAATATATGCATATAAAACATGCACACAAATAAATAATCCCAATGCAAATGTACCCTCTGTACAGACTATATACAGAGGTGCACAGCACTAACAGGCTATGTATTTGTGTCTGGCAGCCACAAAGATACATTGATACTCCCAGCTATGTAACAACACATACACAGAGAATATACATACAAATATACAACATTCACATATGTGCATAACATGTGAATACAAATACCTGGTGTTCATAGAAATACATAGCACTAATGCTGAGCCGTACACGCCCGGACATCCAGATGATCCACACTATGCATACCCCTGCTAGGCAATACACAGCTTAACATAGACATTGTCCAGGTCTCTGGGTGCATGCACAAAATTATGGGTGTACCCTGCCGCTCATCGTGGTACAATAAACACTGATAAGTAGAGAGCAGTCACCCTAACACAGAGATACAGAAAACAAACAGGCGTGCATTCCGAGGTACACAGATACACAAGCAGAGACGCACACAAACACAGCTGAAGCCAAACCAGCTTGTCTTCAGATAGTGCCAAACCATGCCAAACTAAGCAGCTGTGTCAGCTTCAGAAGCAGAGCAAACTGTCCAAACGGCTGCCTGTGATGTAAGCTGTTAACTCCCCCTTACCTGAAGCCCTCCCGAGCCACGCACCCTCCGAACTGCCAGGCTGCACACACAGACAGACATCTGTCCCTCTCTGTTACAGGCAGGCTCCAGCTCAGTGGTGCAGCAGCCCACCTTTCTGACTGTGCTGTGCTGCTTATGCATGGCCATCGCCTTTATCCAGTCTCCGCGGCTCGCTTTCTCCACACATCCTCTCCCTTTGCTGTCCATCCCGCAGCTCATTTGGGAGGTGCCTGCCTCGTGTTCTCCTAGAGTCTTGCCAGCAAAGACCCTCAGGAGGAAGAGATAAGGGGCTGCTGAGAATAAAGTGCCTCTTGATTTACATCTTCATCTGGAGTGAGAGGAGTGCAACCTACTCTGATCTGTGTAGGCACAGTGAACCTGGAAGTTCTCCATAACCGCTGCTGTCTGCTGCAACACACCATCACTGCAACCAGATAGCCATTGGGAACTTGGCCACACGGTGTGATACTGCACTGTCCTGGGCAGAGCAGGGGGAAGGTGCTGTCAGAGTGACACACCCCAGAGATTTCTCACTCTGTGTGCACAGCCATGAACTGCTGGGTGCACACCCTGAAGCTGTGTTTGGTGATTGGAATGGGGAGTTAGCACCTGAGGTAACGTAACTGCATGTGTCTCTGGTGTCAGTAAAACTACTGTAGACCTGCAGTAAAGCAATCATATGGAATAGTGCAAACACATCAGCTGTGGTGACAAGAAATCACAGCACAAGACAATGCAGCCACACCACAGCAATGCTGTTGTGTCACCTGCAGGGGTCCAAGCACACTCTGTTGTCTTCAACAGCACAGCAGTACTGGGAGAACTGAAGTCCACCTATTGCCCTGAGGTGAACGTACATTAGATGTCACGATACAGTCAGGTGCAATGCCTTGCAGACATGCGCAGGTAGCACAGGACAACAAATGCGTTTCTCTTCAGGGCAGTTCAGGGCCCTCATACCACTACACCAGTGGCAGAGCACCATCACACTGCAGATGACAATGTAAGCATGCTGTCTGTCCTGGAACAACCCCAGTATGTTGTGGAGCAGCACGACTGTATTCCATGAAAACATACAGTGCTCAAGACAGCACCAAGGTGATGTACCCCTCTTGACTTTGGTCAAGATCAGATGACAGTCTGTCACCAGTCAACAAATGATATCAACTGCAGTAGCAACTGCCTGAGTGGCAATGACAGTACAGCGCAGCCGGCCACGAGGCACCAAGTCACCTCATGGAAACAGCACTGCTCGAGCAGTGACACAGACGTACCACCTCACCACCGCCTCCTTGCAGAGCACGATGGCCTCGAGTGCAGCAGGGCAGCATACAAGCAGCAGTACACTTATCTCATCATTAGTGTCAGAAACCCACAACATGATAACCACAGTCACGCCGCCTGCAAAGATGTATCGATGGCACTGACAGTGACATGAAGTCACCTGAAATGTCACAACCACATCTTCCAAGTGATATAATCATTGCCACCATGAGCAGCACAAATGGGATAACACTTGCAGTGGCACACTCACCTGCTATATAGCTGCTCAGAGCCTGAGACCTCTGCAAACACATATACGTCTCTCCTCTCCGCACTACCTTTCACTGAAATTATTGAGTTCAAAATTTTCTTCAAGACATTGTGTTCTGGGGCAGCACCTAAAAAACCCTTTTCTGGTCTGGGACTGTAGCAGCTCTCCTTGCTCCACACTCCACTGATGGAGGCATTTCTGCCTTCCCAGAAGGAACATAGGCATCATGGACAAGCTGGAAATCCCTTAAGCTGACTGCTGTCAAACCTTGCTCTGCAGTCAGAGTCCCCATTGGGAGTGCGAGAAGAGAAAGCCACCTGTGACAACGTAATGCTCCTCAGCAGAGGATGCTGTGATAGTAAGAGTCAGAAAATTATGGATGCAGTACGAAAGCAACACATAGCACCGCAGTGACGCTGCCTATCCTGCAGCTACATGGCCAGTAGTGAGAATGCTCCTATGGCTGCATGCAGTACCTTGTTCTGAGCAGCTCAGTGCCACGGCCTGCAGCATGCAGCCTCATTTGGAACTGCACGGTGAATCACCTGCATCGATACACCTGTAACTGACCTGCCAAAATAGCAGTGACCCTTCACTGTTCCCCTGCACTGACACAGCCCTGCCTCACTTATTTCAGTGTAAATCACTGTGATCGTCCAAGTGACAGGTGAAGAGAGGGAAGGAGGAACTTCTGCCTTCCGAGGTTAGCTCCCCCATCCCCACCGGGGATTCCTTTACTGCAAACAGCCTGAGTATTACTGCCATTTACAGGAGCAATCACTTTGTCCCCTCCTCTCCCACAAACCCACTGCTGATATTAGCACTGATCACACTAACAAGCCTGTGGGTTTTATTACTACTGATACTAATAATACTGGACACATTACGTCTGCTCCCGCCAATAACAGGCTGTAGATATGATCCCTGCTAATGCCAATAATACTGGGGGATATTATCTCTGCCATTGTCAGCACTGCAGATATTATTGCCAGTAATGCTGTCAAATACTACAGATATTGTCAGGGACCAAGATTAATAATGCTGGGATTGTTACAACACTAGCCTCGCTGGAACACAAATCCCAAATGAGAATTTGGGTCTATAGAGAAGTTCATTTGTGGCCTGCTATTGAGAGAAAGAGCTGTTTTTAACAAGAATAGTTTTGTAAATGTTCCCAAAGTTTTACTCAGCTGGAGATGCAGGGAACCATTTGAAACATTCTTTTCACATTGTCAAATTATTTATCTGTTTATCCATCTATCTGTCTTCTCTCTCCCTTTTCTTTCTATATACTGCTTAAGACTATAGTATTGGAGCACTACTAATTTTTTCTTAGCTCCTATGGCTCACCCCAGTTCTCACCCTTTTAGCTGTCAGTGGGGGATTATGGAACTACAGAACAACAACGATCTGGATCAAGGGATAGAGCCCACCCTCAGCAAGTTTGCTGACGATACGAAGCTGGGAGAAGCGGCTGACACACCAGAGGCTGTGCTGCCATTCAGATGCTCAGATCTAGCTCACTCTCAGTGCCGTATTCTTCCCAGGCCAGCCAGCACATTTGGTACATTGGTCCCCCGCTTCTCCACGAGGGACACACCTGGCTGTCATCGGCCATTGCTAAGCCCATCTCTGGCTCCTCCTGTCCAACTTGGGAGTTCTGCTACATCATCTTGACACATAATTATCTCTCCTCTTCTTAATCATCTGTGCTACTGTCTAATGCAGCGCCAGCTGCAGAAAAGAGTACCTGGGGGAGGGGCTGTGCTCAGACAGGGGCTCCTCTATCTCTCCCACCCTGTCCCCAGCCAGTGCAGGGGTTGCTAACAAAGTTTTCAGGAGCCAGGATTCAGGAGCACTTTGGTCCTTCCCCTCTCTCCGCAGAACTGCATTCCTCACAAAGCATCATCCTTGCAGCGAAGCTGGCCCAGTGGAGGAGAAAGAAGGAGAACAGTGCTGCTGTCTCTGCCTTCTTTAGGGAAGAGACATTCCCAAAATGCTGGGAAAGTAGATGTTCTTTTCTACGTGAGAATAAACCCTGCAGTTAAGAAAGTGCAACAAGACGGAGCTCAGAAGCTTTGGGAAATACTGAGAAGGTCTATATATCCAGCATGAGCGTGCAAGGAATACCTGCACTGGACTTCTTGCCTTGCTTTCTTAATCCTCATCTCAGCTAGGAGTGCCCAGAGCCCTCAGTGCTGCAGGGCAGGTTACCCAGCGGCAGTGCAGGTTACTGGCTGTGCAAAACCTCCCCTTGGACCTTCTGACTTTAGGGCCTAGCTCTGCTATGATGGTGTCTGTCAATGTTCCTTACAGCCACTGTGAGCGCAGAGAGTCAGCTTCTGAGCAGGGGTGTTCAGCAGCTGCCAGGGGTCCCTTGTGAGGTTTCTCTGGGGCAGAAGTGTGACATCTCCCTGAGGCAGATACCCAGGATGGCAGAATGAAGGCTCTTCTCTAAGGAGTTTGCAGCTGTGTCGTGTTACTGAGATCCCACACCTCCAGGACTGTCTGGTACCTTTTTGATTTCTAAGGGGATATGTGTGCTCTTGGCCAATAGCAGGGAGTTGCACAGTGCTTCTTGCCCTTCAAAAATCAAATCCAAGATGAATTAAAGACAGACATAGAGAGCTGTTCTTACTGCCAGTGAATCTTTGTGAAGTGTCACGGTCTTGGATGTTTGTTTGATTGTTTCTGCATTTAATTGTACTGCTCCAAAAATTTCAAATTCCAGGGCTGGCGATGATTGCGTGGCTGCATCTAAGTGGGATGATCCTTGCAGGTATTTAGAAAGAATAGCTGCTAAAGCCAGACTGAACTGCTTCATTTCAATGTGAGATATGGAGGCACCGCCTTGACAGCTTGTGATCACCAAGCTGGAATGAATGAGAACAGGGGTTCACAGAAACCCCAAATACTGCCAAGAGATATACACAACCATTAGAGAAACTTGTCGCTCAGTTTGAAATGACGCTATTTCCTCTGTAAGTAATGATAAGAAATGCCAGAGAGGCTTACAATGTTTTCAGTCTCTTACTCCTGACATTTTTTTGACTTTGAGGCATTGACTCAGCCCTTCCATTGCTACACTTTTCTCTTAGCTAGGCCCTACTGCCATCTAGCTGGGAAATGGATCTTCCTCTGGGTCTTGATCCAATTTCCAATGGCATCAGCAAAAGTCTTCCCATTTGCTTTGATAGGAGATGAATTGGGTCTTTGCTTCCAGACTCTAGTTTTACTTTGTATTAAGGAGAAATGGGTCTGCCTTTTTCTTGGGATTATTTTCTATTCGGATCTAGAATTTAGAAATGTGAACCTCACTGGCATCAATGCTGAGGAAATGACTGGAGGAATCTCAAAATGCAGCATCTCTCTCAGAAGAGCCTTCTCACCATGCATCACAAAGAGCCCTGGTACTGCCATACACCACACAGCCTGGGATTACTGCACACACAGCACAGGAAGCCACCAACACTGCCAAGAGAGCCCCGTGCAACAGGCAAAACCAACACCCTGAAGGCAGTGTTGAGCTGCATAGACTAGTCAGATGCTACTCTTAGAAAAGTTCACCTCCTAGCCCTCAGTTTATGAACGCATCAAATTAGAAGAGCAAGACAAAATTGTACAAAGACACTATAAAGACACCAAGACCTTTTCCATCTATTCCAACTGTGTCTCTCTGGACCTGAGGCTCCAGCTTTTGGTTCATTTCAAGATTCACTTTGCCCTGAGTCCTTCCCAACAAGTAGGAAAGAGAAGGAAACAGCTTAATCCTAGTTTCTTAGATCCCTAGTGGAAGGCTTGGATAACAACCTTGAGGCCACAGAAGAGCTCCTGTTCTGCTTTCCCCTTGTCACAAGCATGGCAGTTCTACTGTATAGACACTACCCATGGAATCCCGGCTCTTATAGCCACCACAGCTAATGCAGCTCATGGCACACCAAGGGGCAGGAGCTTGTTTGCAAGGGGAGGGAAAGATGCCCAACGTTGCTGATGCTTCTCTGAGATGGCATTTGGTTTGAAAACAAGTGAGTTGGGGAAACCTTGTTTACCCACAGTTCCAAGTCTAGGCACCTGCTGGCACCTAGGGGGCTCAGTTCCAGCCATTTCCAGCAGTAAATGAACTTGGGATCAGTTCCAGCAATGGAGACGGTTCTCTGCCTGCCGAGCAGATGTCTGGAGACGCAGCCTGTCATGAAAAGGCCTCGGAAGAAGAGCACTCCAAGCCAGCAGGGCAGTGGCGGGGAACTGGTCTCTGTTGCTAAAACTGATCTAGCCCCTGGAGCAGCTGCAAACCTTGGCCTGAAACTGGAGCCTGTACATGGGGACAAAGAATATAAAAGGGAGGATGAGCTTCTCCCCTCCCCCTACCTTCATCACGTTTCCTCTTCTCGCCATTCGACCGAGGAATCCCCAGGATCCCGTTAATGGAGTAAGAGCCCACTGGATCATTGGAGGCACTGGAGACGGGAGGGGATGCTGTACTGGGCACTGGACAAAAGGAAAATGGAGAAAGGGCCATGAGGAGAGCAGCCAGCACTCAGGGATCCCCCCACTGAAAGCTACACATACCACTACTCTCACAGGAGAGCCTGGGCACTAAGCAGACTCCCTGTCCCACACACAGAAGGACTCGTGCTAATCCTGCTCTGCTAATGCTGCCGAATCCTAGCTGTGCCATCCTGTTCATATGCCGCATCTCCATAGCCTTCCTGTACAGGACCAGTAGGAACAAGCCAGTGTGCTCCACCATGAAGCTAAACCTTGTTGTTTCCCGGTTCAGAGCAGGTCTCCCAGGGCATCCAAGGTAACTGAGTGCAATGCTGCACAGGCCACATTCCCCAGGGGCTCTCAGACTATCCATATTTTGCCAGATCATTTCCTCTGAACATTTTTCCACCTGGAGTGCACATACTCTGTCTTAGCCAGACCAGCTAAGACAGCACTCTAACGTGTCCACCCAACACACTCCATGAAAAATCACCTTCTCTTAGCACAGGTGAGAAGCTCTTCAGTGTTGGGCCAATAAATTCAGTTCCCTTCTAGAACAAACTATGAGCTCGTGATACATACTCCAACCAAGATTAATAAAAATCTTGTATCTTTCTCTTGCACAGATCAGTGTAAACTGGCAGACTCCTCCAGCCACTCAGGACTCTCCAGGACTGCTCTTGAGTTTCCAATATATCGGAAAGGACAAATCACCCAGATTAGAAATAATTACTCCCCAATAATTAGGGCTTTAGGTTATAGAGCAAGTAGAGTTGAACATCCAGTAGGCAAGTCCATTATGTCCCAGCATGCCCCAGTCATTAGGAGGATATCCCAGTTCCCTTACAAGCCACTAGCCATCATTCAGCTCATAAAGCATTGAGCTGAAGCATTCAATACCTCCAGCAGAGGCTTTCCAGAACAGAGCAGAACCTGCCAGCACTGCCCAATGTAGACCCACACTTCTCAGTACACCCCAGAGCAATGAGAGGCTCCAGCAGCAGTGCTCACAGCCACCGCCAACTCATTCCCTAGACATTGCATTGCTTCTCCAAGAAGGGATAATATCTGCCAACTCCATCTGATGTGGTCAGTGTTTCCCAGGCCATTGAGCGAGTTCAGATTAAAAGGGCATCCAGAAATGTTCTTCCATACTGGGTCATTAATTCTTTTGTGCTCTTGAACACAGTTCATGTACAGGAGTGTATCTGCCAGCTCTGTTCCACATAGGCCAGCACTTTCCAGTAAATCCTTGTTTAGCCACTGATTCTCAGTAACCAATAGCATCTAAGACAATGTCTTAAGCCACAGATAAGCCACAATATCGCATAACGTTACATGTTCTCTCCTGCTCTTAATTGCTATTAGATAACCCAGTGCTAACAGCAGCAGCAGACATTTGCACCGTACAACCCACATCAGCGAACAACACCCCATCACATGTCTAGCACAGCACCTTTAAACACAACAGACTAGTAGACATTTGGTAGCTTTATTACAGCCTCCATCTTCTGCTCACCTCAATAAGCCCATTTCCCCTAGCAGAAAATACATTTTCTCAGAGAAATACACCCATGGGATAGCTGACTGCAGAGCTAGAACATCGAAAGTCTCTGTAGTGAGGTATCAGAATGGCATATCCTGATCTGTGCATTGCTGTCTCAGAAACAGGCTGGCTCCAGCAAAGGGAGAGATGAGAAATGGGGAGAGAGGAGGAAAGCAAGTTCAAGTAAGAAGGAGAAGAAAGGTGAAGGCTAGTGCTTGAGTAGGATAGTGGCAAGTACGTCTCTCTAGGAAGGTGAAGGAGAGAGCTAGCAAGTGAAAGGAGTGTTGAGGCAGGATAGCTTTGGGCAAACTCCTTTGGGTAAACTCTGCAATGCAGGTAGAGCAGCAGAGAACAGAAACCTCCGCTTTCTGGTGAGGTTTCTTTCCCCCCATCTCCCTTCTCCCTAGCACCTGCTTGTCAGACTTGTTCACTCCTGCTGAGCTTCATTCCCATTTCCACCTGTCCCATCACCAACCCCTCCGTGCCAGTCTCCTTACCGATAGTATGTCCTGGTGCAGCCACACCTGTCCCGCTCCCATCTGGTGTTGGGTGGAAAGGTTGCTGAACTTTGGTTCTGATAATCCTGAAAAAAGAGCAAAACATGTTCAGAACTCAACTCTTCATGCAATTTCTCTGGGCCTTTGAACATCGCGTTTCCAACAATCAGAGCCTGAGCTGACATCTGGCTGCAGCAGAGCACCATCTTAGCACTTCTTGCGGTCCTGGTTCTGATGCTTTAATGGTCCTGCTCCCGCAGATTTGTCCTTGCTGTACTCTGTCATCTTCCCCAACCATGTAGTCACTGCATGATTATGGTGCTCAGCGAGCAATCTGGGATCCAGCCTCTCATATGTGTTAGCCACCGCGTTATTGTTTGTGATCAGATCTGCTCGCATGCTCATGTGGCAGCCTTTGCAGCCAACAGCCACTGCTAGATTTACAAATGGTGTAGACTGCATTTTGTTGCATACTTCAGAAATTCCTTTTGGCATAGAACCGGGAGATTTGAACTGATGGAGGGCTTTCCCAAAGCCCTACTCTTTGTAAATGAGACAATGGGAGCAGGAGGCACCTATATGGAATGATGAGGGGATATAGGTCACCAGGAAAAAGAATCTACAGTAAAGGGATTCTGCTTTTGTTTATCAGGTTGTGCACGAACACAGTACGGGAACCCAAAACAATGCCTCAGTGAATGCCACAAAGTTCACAGTGCAGTTGAGAATGAAAATAAACTGAACTGCAATTGTCAGTGTTCCGTTTCTTGTTACATGCAATCTTTCACCTCTAAGTCACTGATTTAAATCCAGCTGAGGTCGGTGTGAAAGAAAATCACTATCCCCTAATGCTTGGCTGGGGGGCCTGCCCACTGCCAGATGCTGGGTAGCAGTGACTCAGGAACAACCATGTCTTACCAAGGGGCTCAGCAAATAAGCCATGACCTGTGAAGGCCATGGAGACTAAATTCCTTTCTGAGCTTAAAACAAGCCTCTCCAATTAGGATGAAGGCTGCAGATGCTCTTTCGGCTTAGTTTCTGGAACTGTCAGCCTTGCATTGTATTAGCTTTAACCTCTCCCCAAAACTCTCTCCACAGAAAGTGAAAGCAAATAATGCATTCTCCCTGCCCACCCAAGGGGTTTCTCTTAGAAATTCACACTAAAGAAAAAGTTGGCACAACTTCAAAGAGCAAATATGTGGCTAGTGGGCAGTGTGGCATGGACAGAGGTAGGCAGAGACTTCGGGAGGACATTTCTGAAAAGGCATGGCTTCACAAAGTGAAGCCTTCGTAGGAAGAGAAAGGCATTTCAGAGCACATCACCTCAGGTTACTGGAAAACACAAGTAGACGGTGAAACCTGGGCAGTTCCTGGAGGGGGAGAGGACGCCTGGGACTTAACTGCAGATAGGTGATGTCAGGGCTCTGGCTGGGGACAGAGAACCCTCCCACTCCTCACCCCACATAGTGCAGGGGTGCCTGGTTCACAGCTGTGGGCACACAGACAGGAGGTGTCAGAGGACCTCAGGCCAAGGGGCTGGATTCTTAGGTCATACTGGTGTGCATGAGCTGGGAGCTGATTTGAGGAGTCAGTGCTAGGGCAAATAATGCAACTTTCTTCTTCTTTTCTATTTTTTTTCCCTTTTCTTTCCTCTCACATTCCCCCTAAAGCCCCCTGAAGTGCCACTCTGGTTGTGTGAGTTTATTGATTTCCCCCAGCCCAGAGAAACAGAAAGAGGGGATGGGGTGCAGGCAAAGGGATGGAAATAGAAAGCTATAAATTATTTGTGACAGGAAAGCAATAGTGCCAGAGTGCTGAGCACAAGTCCCGTGTCACTATTAGATTCCTTTTAGCCTGATGACACTGTAAAAGAGGTTAAGTGTCTGATGGAATCGTACACCTTGGGGGCAGGGGCAGTCCAGGAGCAGAACAAGCCACAGAGAGCGGGTATATCAATTCTCCAGGCCAATAATATTCCCCTCATTGATTGCAACACAAAGTTCAAAAATCTCATTATAGTCAGGCAGACCTGGAACTTTTTAAAAATCAATAGAGTGATATAACGTATGTATACTTTGTATAAATGTATCTATCCATCCATCCATCTCCAAAAATCTGCCTGAGGGTGTCTAAGTTAACCTACACATTATACTATGTTATGTTCTATTGTAGTGCAGCATAGTGAATGGATCAGAAGCTTTCCCCTGCAGCCTCAGCTGACATGTTATGCCATGTCCTATTAGCACTGAGATGACATCAGACAGTCCCATTCGCACTGCGATATGACATCAGATTGGCCTTCAGACTGGGGGGTGGCATGAGCCACTCTGCTCCCGCTGCCGGAGCCTCAGATGAGCTGTGTTGCATGGAAACTGCAATGCTTCCAAGGCCATCTAGAGTAAAACCAGCCTGTGAGATGATTTGGGTATAGCAATCCTGTCCATAATGCTTGGAAACCCCAGGAAGGGATGAGGAGGAAGGTTCTGCTTCCTTCCCTGTTGTGTACTTGGGCTGTCAGCTCAGAGTGTTGGTTGGTGCCCACTGTGGCTGTGTACACAGAGACATGTCCATCAGGAGCTGGAGCGAACTCACCAGCTCATTTCACCAAGTAGCCATCAGCTGGTAAAGATTTTTGGTCACTACCAACCAGGGCCAGCTCCAGCTGGTGACCTCGAGGCGAAATGCCCCATTGGAAATATTTCCTTCTTACAAAGGAAGCTGGCTTTGTGTCAAGAGTGTCCAGGAATAGTGAGCAAGTGGGAGCATTGTTGGTTTTGCAGCCTCGGGTGGCTTGGTTCAGCTCGTTTCTGGCATTAAATGGCTGAACCTAATGAGGCAGTAGATGTCTCCTATGGCTAGAAGAAGAGGCAGGCCAAGTGCTCCTCTGCCACATAGGCATGGCCTCACTCTGGCATTGGAAGGAGAGAAGTCTCAGATCCTAACTTGGAGCACAGACTATGGCCATGTGTCACCCAGGGTTGCTTCATTTCGGGACAGTGATAAACAGCACTGTCCCCAGGAATTGCTGCTGTCACTGCAGCAGGCTTCAAGCAAGTTGCCTTTGTGAGACCACCTAACAAAAGTGCAGATGAAAGATGAAGAAAGCTGACTCCATCCTGTAGCAACAGATGCATCAAATAATGCAGTCCTAAAACTTCAGGACTGGTGAAAGGTTCTTACCATTCTCAGAGGCTGAAATATGCACGGAGCTGCCCCAAACTTAGGAGCGCTACCTTCCTGCTCTGTGAGAGGGAGCAGACCCTTGGTCACCTCTTGCTGTTTTCTGTGGCTTGTTCTTGCCTCTAGATGCTAGAGAAAGACATGCCTTTTGCAGAACACTTCTGCAGCTCTTCCCAAAAGAGGAAGGGACACAGATCTTGGCACACTGCTCAGCAGTGCTGATTTCTTGAAGTAAATGCCAATGTTTTCAAAGGCCTTTCTTTTCTCCAATAGAAATTGTCACTTTGGACTAATTTCATCTCTGCTCTAATTCCATCACAGTCAGTGACTCCAATAACAGCCTTTGTGTTTAATTAGGGGCATAAACTGGCACTTATTGTAAATTCCCATTTTTCATTTTCCAGTGGGAGATTTTTGCACAAGTTGTCTACTCTGAGCTTCAGAGAACATACAGTTTTAATACACAACCGACTGAAGTTTCAGCAACAGGACATTTATTGATCTTTGATGGCAGTAAAGCAACCAAACTTCATTTCACAATCTGAATTTAATATGTGATATTATCATAAGTAACAGCATATAGTATCATTACAGTACATAGTATTGTACTGTGAATTATAAATCCATTCCTGGAATTCGCAAGTTACCGCAGTTGGCTTGTAATAATTCTATCTAGAGTGAATACTTCAGATAGCTCCAGCTGAAATCAACTGCCTGCTTCCAATGCTTTTGAGTTTCTTAAATGTTCAGCATTAGATCAGGAATTTCCGGTGTTTGATTTCTATTCAGTTATTTTTGGCAGCTTTAATGCTATCTGTTCTGCTGATTCTGAATGCAGATTAACACCAAAAGTCATCTTTAGTAATCTGACAATTGTAACAAGCTCCAATCAAATTTAGTTGAAGAAGTAGAAAAAAATATTTAAGATAAAATTAGCTGAGATGTAATCCTTTCTGAGAACCAGAATTTTCTGACCTCGTAAAGAAGCAAGTGAGAAATCTCCCCTAGACCTGGTCAGGAGTTATTTGCTAAAAGAATGACAGAGCATAAGAAACATCCCTTGCCTCTCTGACATTTCTGTCCAGGCTGTCTTGTAGACTGCCATACTCTGTGGTTTCTCCACTCACACTGTTGCTGGGAGAGATTTCAGACAGTATCTCAAAGCCCAGGTGAAAGCCCAATGGGCTTGATCGGAGGGAGATGAGCTATGGCTGAGCCCTCCGGAGGTCCCAGTGTAGCAAATCCTTTAATCCTGGAAGAACCAGGTGAAGTTGCACTAAGGAAGCGTGGTGTGTCCTGCTGCCTCAGAGAAACACAAAAGATTTCAGGTAGCATTGGTGTCTTCTCTGTGATCATCTTCCTTTGTCACAGATTATTTTTCAGAGTGGAAGGGCACACTCTGTGGAGCACCAAACTCCTTGTAATTGTTTTGGAGTGTTCATACTCTAAATGCTCCATATTAGAAGCACATTACAAGACCCCAGGGTGTGCATTACTGGGCAATTAAAGCCGCTCTTGGAAGGCTAACCCTGATAAGCTTCAGCCTGGCTCTCTGCAGTGTGTCTAAGGGCGGCTGCAGTGGCCAAGGAGCCGACACTGCGATGCCTCGCCACTCCATTAACACGGATGTGCCTGTGGGGACACGGTGTGGGGCAGAGGGACACATCCATGCCTTTTGTGCCTCACATCACTCCCTGCAATGGGCTGGGGACCCCTGGTGATGCTGGCATCAGAGTGAGATGGCGAGAGGCAGCCTTGGGCTCCTCAGTGCTGACAGCATCCCACCTGCAGGTGGGTGCTGCGCAGGCACTAAGAGCTCTGAACATGGCTTGTGTTCACACAGGAGAGTCTGCGTTTCTGTGCATGGGCCTAGACACAGCTGAATTCACAGTTCAGCAAAAAAAAGGGAAGAAAGTATTGTTTGACAAAGTTCAGAATGGAAAGCAGGCTTCATAGCTTGGTGAGGAGAAGCAACCAAGGGATTTGGAGGGAGAAGGGAAATGAAGTCTGACAGTTGGAGCTTAATCCGACTTAAGGGAAGAGCTTCGGTACCTCGCATTGTCATGGACTCTCATCAGGACTTTGGACAAATGGCGTTTCTCTCTGTGCTCTGCTTCCTGCCTGAACTGTGAAGATAGGAGTGCTGCCTTGCCACCTGGGGCACCGCGAGGACAGCTGGAAGGAGGGGAAAAGGGCTCAGGTTCAGGCAGAGCAGGGGCCAAGGAAGTGCTTCAGCGAGCTGTAGCACGGTGTTGGCTCCATTCCCCCTCCTGAAGCAGAAGTGACATGTACCCTGCTGACAGGGGCTGCCTGTGAAGGGAAGAGAGGTGGGCAGAGGAGGCGGGAGCTGTGTTTCAGCTGCACTGACTGCAGTGCTTATGTTAGAGTTTGCTGCAGCAGGTGTAGTTGGGAAGCTCAGACCTGCAGTTGCCCCCCCAAAAGCCGTAGCATAATTTTCATCAGTGTGGGGGGCAGTACCTTCTTAAAACCTACTGCAACACTTGCAGCCCTCAGAAGAACAGCTGACACTGGCAGGAGAGGCAGACTCAGCTTCCTTGCTAGCAGGCCCGAGGCTCTGGCACGGTCTGCCAAGAGAGCAGAATGCTTCCAAACCCTGCCATATTCAGGGGCCACAAGCAATATTTATGCATTCAAACTCTCTTCTGTCATGAAAATTGCATTTCCTTCTCCCTAGCTTTTGGAAGAGGAGAGAGAAGGAGGGTGATCACATACAATATCACTATATAAGCACAGGTATGATGGAACACTTAGATTGATTAGGTAGACAGTGCCAAGAGGTGGCTGAATTGTGATTATCTATTTTCTTGAAGCTTCCAAATAGATGAAAGGAAGAAATTGAGATGCCTTGCATATCTTGAAACATAATCTCTGCTCTCCCTGAGAAGATTTGGCTCCTTATCTGCTGTTAATCTGTGTGGCTTCATCATCTTAACAGAAGCTACACTAGCATCATGCCTGAAGAGGGGGGGAAGAAGTGCCAGTTTGTTCCAGCTAAGCCTGCTCACACCAAAACACAAGAGAAAACCCAATCCTGCCCTTTTCTCACACTGCAAAGACCATTTCTTGGCTGCACACTGAGGAGAGACAGCAGCAGTTTTACTATCTGAAAGGCTTAGAGAGGAGCTAGGATTTTTTTGTTGTTTTAAATCAGTGACCCATGATGACACCATACAGTTTTATTTCATTTAATTTGAGCAGAGCATTAACGTTCAGCTTCTAGCAGATCTCTGCCCGTTGCAGTTCTGCTGCGCTACATGGTACAAGTCGAGACGTAAGGAAGAGTGGTGGGAGGAAGGAAGGGTGAAGCAAAAGGTGTCTGTGGGAGTGGGGAGATGTGCCAAGGAGGGCATTGCTCTGTCAGCTCATCGGGGCAGCAGCAACACCCAGCTGCATCCCACGGCTACGGGCTGACAGCATTCAGCCCCCTGCGTGTAGGTCACTAGCCTGACCTCATGGTATACATGGCTACATCGGGCTATGAGAAACATTTTCCCATTTATCCAAGGGGATCTGTGTGAGCCCATTGCACTAGGGTGCAAACCTGAAGGTGAGCAGGGAGCGTGGCTGCGCTCCACAGAGCTACGCAGCCATCCAGGGCTTAGAGCTGGCTGGAGAGTATCTACATGAGCTGCAGTCAAGCAGTGACTGCAGCATAGAAATGTCCTCAGGCAGATGTTTCTACTTCTATTACACTCCGTTCACGTTTGGAAGGTTTTCTTTGCAGTCAGGGAACCCAGAAATGCGCTATAATCCAAATATCTAGAAGATGTCATTCAGTGTACCAAATATTGGAAGCAAATTGGGTGTAGAAGTTTGACGGCCCAGATTTAAGGTGAATTAAGGAAGTCTTAAAGGACAAAAAGGGTTCTGCTGCTCTTGGACTTAGAAACACAGGCGTGGGAGGAACGATATGGCTCATCCAGCCTGAATTCTGATATCATAGACAGCCACAAAGCAGACGTTCAACTCAGAGCATCCGCAGGAGTATGCATCCTAGGAGCTCCAGACCTACAGTCCCCCTCAACAAACTCACAGTCTCTGCAACAAAAGATCAAAAGCTTCTAGAACTGCAACAAGCTGCGGGAAGGGAGCAGGAAGAAAACACTGCCAGGCTACATCCCCTTCACTAGAAAGAAGGAAAATGCCCATAAATATCTGAGCCCCTGGACACTGATCATTTTTTAGGAGTCTCCCTCAGAGTGCCCCTGCACTGCAGTGACTGCAGGTCCAAGTGACACCTGTCCCCTGCGGAGCAGCCAGGTTGTGCCCTGCCAGCAGCGCAGCTGCGGTGGCATGGAGCTGGCGGAGGGTCCAGCCCGCGAGCTGCCAGCACTCAGTGACCACCATGTAGCACGCGCTGGAGCTGCCGCAACAGCAGCTGTGCCAGCAGGTGAGTTAGGGAGACCTACAGAAACACATGGGCTTGCCAAGGTTAAATATCTTAATCTGGAGCATGGGAACTTTTAATTGAAAGCTTTGCTTTGAGCCCATTTCCAGTTATTAAAATTCAGGAGTCTGTGCCGAATTCCTCGTGGACATTCATTTTGATTAACAGAAGACGTGTGTGCTAGAAGAAGAGGCTTGAACTGGGAGGAAACAGATAAATGTAGATAACTCTCAGCTCTCCTGCAAGCTTTGCTGTACCTTTTGCCGTATGTAAAACCTTAGATCTTTAAGATAAATTTCAGCCTTCATTTCAAACCAAGGTATTTCTGGCTTCCACAACTGCGAAGAAAGGTGGAAGTGGGACCTGGCTGTCTCCCAAAGGCCAGAAAAGAGGCAAAGAGAAAAAGCAAGTACACTCTTATTTACAATCTCATGTATTTTATGGTGATCTCTCCATTATGGAGGCTGCTAACCTGGGATTTTTTAACACCAGGGCTAGGCAGTGTGGGGTATTAACCCTGGTGTTAAAAAGTGCAAGTTTTGGAGTGGGACCCTTAGCAGCAGAAGGTCGTGCTTGAAAGGCTGAAAATTTCCACAGAGAACCTGAATCTTTCCTTTGCTGTTCTAGTCCTTACTCCTGTTGTTGTTCCTTATCCCTCCTTCTGGAAGCTGCCCAAAACTGCCAGCAAAGGCAAATGTATGAACCCAAGACAGAGCAGGAGTGCTCGGGTGATACGCAGGGACCCAACGCAGAGCTGGTGCCCACCTCCAAAACAGCGTGCTTATTTTCCCAGTTACTCCTAATGAAAGGACAAATCCATAGCTGGTCTGCTTGGCTCGCGTGAGTGACTAACAGGTCTGAAATTTAGCCAGCATGGGCTATATGTTTGTTTCTATGTCAGAGCTGTTTGTGGCCTAGGAGCACCAGCATTTGCCTTTTAGTGGGCTGTAACTGATCATATGGGGCTATGCGTGCTTGTTTATCTTTTCCTACAGGTCTACACATATAACTGTGGCTATATGTAGTTAAACATTTGGGTCACATATTATATTCAGCCCCCACAAAGAATTAATAAACATCTGTTCAACCATTACAGCTTTTAACAGTGTTAATGGCAGATAGCCTGCTCAGCTCTGTGGCTGTAGCCATCACCAGCTCGCTATATCGATCTCGTTGTACAGCACCAAGCACCGTTATTACAAACAGTCAGTCATAACCACCTAGAATCATCCGTAACAAGGCTATAATATCCATTAGATAATAACTAATATGTGTCAACGTGGATACATAAGTAATGTGGTTCCTTGCTGTAAGGCCCATAACTGTATATGCATTTCCTTAGCTAGTATAACTTTATACACTGTCAGTGTAATTAGTATAACTTTGGGAGCACATATCTGTTCTGCTCCTACTTTGCGCACCTAGCACCCATCTGACCAAGTGCAGAGCTGTGCATATGGGCCCTGAGCAAGCTATTGCTTACGTGCCATTCCCATACAACCACAATAGCTGTAGGGAGCTCGCTGGGTTTCCAGGTCCCATTTCCTTGCCCCTTGTCTCTCTCCATAAGAGTTAGTCTAAGGGTTTACCTACGTACAGCTATGCAAAGTAACTAATGTGAATTAACTGGAAGTGTGAAATTGAAGTGGTCTAGTTAAACTGCATTACACTTCTGACACCTTTGTTTAGAATTAAGACAGCTTTAATTTAGTCTAGCTTAATTCACTTTGGAAAATGCAGTAAACTAAATTCAATTTAGGACACTCATCCAAACAGTGTTTTAATGGTTTTAACCGATGTACTTTCAAAGTTAATTCAGATAAATTTTCTCGTTTGTCTCTGTGTAAGCAAGCCTGTTGCCCATGCTCTGTCAATGAAACCATCTCAGCTGAGACGCCTTCAGCAATGCCAGGTTGACAGTAGGCTCCCAGGAGCCGCGGTGCCTACATGAGCCTCTCTGACAGCGCTGCTGCTTTATCCCCGTGTCTCTGCACTGGTGGCTTTCCTCCCGTGCCCGAGCTGTGGGGAGGGACTGGGCTCTGCTGCCGACCCGTGCAGTGCCTGGCACGCTGAGCCAGCTGCTGTCAGCCTCGGAGAGGGCCACCGGTTGTTCAGCGCTGCCTGAACAGCAGTATTTCATTATTCACATTTTACAGGCTTTTGCAAGGGAGTGTTGTATTGTTTCTAGCTCAGGCAAACTACAAGATACTCTTTCTGAAAGTCATGAGATTCTAGAGAGCTCTTGGTGATTTTTCTCCCGTTCTGTTGTTTCAAAATATGATCCCCTTAAGCTGAACAAAGTGAATCTGAATACTTCCGGCTCTAACTTAGCATTTCTTCCATTATTTCATCTGACTTAGCACAGGGACAAGGTTGGATGCAATGAGGACTTATAAGCAGAGATGTACAGAGACACATCTGCAATGGTATTTGGAAAACTATTCTACATTTAATCTTGAGTATTTTCTAGTCCAAGAAGCCAAGAGGTAGCATATGGCGGTCCACAGATTTTACCTTGCCATTTTTACAAATTTACAAATATCACAAAATCAGCCATGAACAAAGCGATCTGAGAAGTAACCCAGAAACATTTTTTGTGCAAAAATCCTAATCTTTTAAAGTGTAATTATGGAAATTTCAGACTTCTCATTACCTTGTTGAACTCTAAAGCCACACTGTATACTTAGTCAAAACACAGCTTAGAAGAAAATTGTAGTCAAATGTTTTTATCACAATGCAAAAAGACCCCTCGAAAAACTATATGTTGGTACGTCTCAACTCAGATAAAGCACCTGACCTAAATCTCTGCTAAGAGACCAACCAGACAAACAACAAACTCACCTAAATAACCCAAGCCATCAAGTACTTCTTGATTACACAGTTAGCTCTGTTTTTGTGCGCTCGTTTCATTATGGAGTAAGTGCTAATGAATAAATTTGGGTTGATGGATACTACAGCCTCAGATCTTTGGTATAAAATTAGCACCGTTTCATTGAAACAGTTACCAGGCTAATACGAGGAGACAGACCTATATATAGCTAAAAAGAGACCACTGTAAGTAAAATCTAGATTTGCAGCAGCACATCAGTTTGCAGGACTTTTTTGGTGTGGATAGACAGGCTGTGTATGTGCAGAGGGTGCACAAAGCTGCACTGCTGTACCAGTATGAGCACGTGCCTGTGTTTCTGTCCACGCGTTCATTTGCATGTGTGTCAGTCTGCAGGTATGTTCCTACTTGTGTGTGTAATCTGGCGGCCATGCTCCCAGA
Organism: Numida meleagris; assembly: GCF_002078875.1. Lineage (NCBI taxonomy): Eukaryota > Metazoa > Chordata > Aves > Galliformes > Numididae > Numida > Numida meleagris. Next base: position 18,599,814 of record NC_034413.1, on the reverse strand, counting down.
ATAGCAATGAGCTCAGTAAGAGCATGTATGTGTTTATGTCTGTGAGCATCTGGCCACACGTGGATGTGCTCGCATGGTGTGCCTCTGCTCTCTGGGGCTGCCCAGAGCACTCTGGGGGTCCCTGAGGTGGGATGGGTGCTGCCTCGCCTCTGTGCCCTGTGACTTCAGTTCCCCTAAAAGCTAGTGTCCTACAGCAGCAAGCCCACTGCCTGGAGCACTGGGAGAGCTGGGTCGGGGCCCAGCCCTGCTGTCTGTGGGCTCCCTGACCGAGCAGCTCTTCTAATTCGTTCCATGCCTCAGTTTCCCCTCCCATCGTTTTTTTTTTCTTCCCAAAAAAACTGTGGATGTGGGCTGTCACATACTGCAGGGGACAATGCAGTGCTCTTTGTGATGGGACCTGGTCCCAGGGCACACTGCCCTGCAGGGCCACCATCCTCGTGCCACATGGACACTATTTGTGCTGGGATTCTGCTGGGGTCTGGTGGACAGCTTCATCTGCCCATGCCTGAACACAGCAAGGGGAGCTGGGAAGGAAGGAGTTATTAAATGCCAAGCGGATATGCAATAAATCCCATTGATTTTACAAACTCCAACTTGTCTTCAATCTCTTTCTATTCCTTATCCTGGGGGCATTGCAACAAAACCCTATTTTAAATACCTTTTCTTCCCCTTCCCCCACTCCCCCTCCTCCCGCTCCCCAAAAAAGTGTCAATATTTTATTTGGATTTTTAACTTCGCTCCATAACAGTTGTTTGACCTCCTGACTCATGCGAGTCACATAAATTCTGGGACTTTATTCAGGAGCCATGTTCCTGCTATTGAATAAGCAATTTGGGAGGGTGAATTAATGACTTGTGCTGTTGCTGGAAAGTCCCTGAAGAAATATTAAAATTGCTTGCAGACTGAATCAATACTCACTGAACACCCAGCATGAGGACCTGGGCTTTTTAATGGCTACAAACAGCCGCACTTGGGAGAGGAAGGGGAATTCCTGTGCACACACCGTGCAGCTGACAGCAGCCTTCCATCCTTGCTGTCCCTTCCAGTGCCGGGCACAGCCTGGGAGAGCCGTGCCCTGCCAGGGAATGGCTCTAGAGGGTGGCAGCCCTTGTGCCTGTAGTAAGGCCACACTGTGTTGTGCTGCAGCGAGCCTGCGTGCTGCAGCGTAGCGGTGACCGTGCTGTGCATTTGGGCACCACACAGGCATCGCTGCCCTGCAGCAGCCCATCTTGAGGCTATGTCCCGTGTACCTGTGCCCACACGCAGTGCGCATCCCTTGGGCCCTTGCTGTTTGCTCACTGGGCTGCCAGGAGCCGGATCCTGTGCACCCCCCAAGTTTTGCTGTCAGCCCCCTTTGCCAACAGTGGGTTTTGTTGCTGAGTTTCCGCATCCCTTTGAGTGCAGGCCACATGTTTTGCCATTGTGTTTTTGAATGGCTGTTTTGTATTCACTTGTTGGGCAGCTATTATTGTGTATTAACACCGGGGTGTGTGCGCTTTGTATGACCGCATGTCTGTTTCATTGATTCCATCAGTATTATTTTGTAATCGTGTGTCTCTGTGATTGAGTTAGTGCGCAATTCAGGGCTCCTGTGTATTGAATAATGATGTCAGGGATTGGGTTGTTTGACTGGGTAATGGCCTTTTTTCAGCCTCGTAAGTGAATGTGTCCTTCTCCTGTTTCCCTGCCTCGCTGGGGCGGGATGACTCACACTGGGTGATTCCCTGGGATACTCACATGCTGCTGGAGCACCCCCTGGCCCCAGACTCCCTGTGGTGTGGCTGCACAGGAATATCCATGTGTGTGTCCCTGCGCTTCTAAGGCCGTGTCAGCGTTTAAAGGTGCATACACCTGCTGGAGCGCTCAGGAGTTGGCTAAGACTCGTCACCTATGGGCTTTGGATAAATCTCCATGTGTCCTAAGTGTCTGTAAAAATGTATGCAAGACTGTACTGTGCAATTTTGCATACATTTGAGTCTGTGCAAGGATCTACAAATGGCCACGTATAGCTACAGTGAAGTGTGTCTCTTCTTTTGTAAGGATCTCCCTGTGAGCCCTTCTGTTCTAACACAAAGAACACTGCGATGTGTGTGAGGACTTGAAGGTGCTCACATCTGACTTGGTGAAAGTCTTTTGTATATGTACGCATGGCTGTGGTTCTATTCCAGCTGCACGGAGCTGAAATACATGCTGAGTGCTTTAAAGGTGCGATGAGTCTCTGGGCTCGTGCGGTGGCTGCTGACGTGTGCACTGCGCGCTGCTGCCCCAAGTGCAGCCACGTTTGGTCCCTTGGAAATGGGCAGGAGCAGGGTTATTTCTCTGCTGATGATTGCGTGTCAGCACCGCACGGATTTATTTGTGCTGTGCAGGCAATGTGTCTGGCACTGGGCTGCTCTGCACCTTCTCGCCACCAGGGTTTGGTCAGCAGCGCTCAGCCAGACAAAGCCTGGGAGAAGGGTTGTGCAAGGTCTGCATAACTTCCAGAGAAAGTCCTCAGCTCTGTCCTGTCACCGGAGTGATCCAGCAGGGAGATACCCACGGCCTTTACCCACCAGATATGTACAGCTGGGATTGGGCAAGGCAGTAAGTTCAGTGCCTGTTGTTCAGCGAGACTGCAGGCAGATAACTCCCTGCTGCCTCTCACATCAGCCTGAGCCTTGCTCCTTCCCCTGCCTCCCTGTGCGTGTGCTCTGCCACTCTTTCCCCCACGCTGCTGCCCCAACCCTGCGGAGCCGCCCAGGGCTCCATCAGCACCTGCCCAGCAGCTTCTCAGGGTGACGGGAGGGAGAGGGAGGGAGCGAGGGAGAGAGCCCTGCTTGGAAGTAATTGGAGGCTGTTAAACAGAGGAGCCCAGCATATCACTCTAGTAATGGAAATAAATTCCATTGTATTTGCATTTTAATTTTCCACATAAACAAAGGCGCGGAGTGTGCTGGCTTCGCCAGAATCACCGGCCAGAATTTAATTAGAAATGAAAAGTTTATAGGGTCCTCTTTAATGCGATTAATGCACAGTTAACATTTATCACATACATATGCTGGAATCGCCTTTTTTAAGCAACCACCGGCCATGAAATGAATTTCTTTTCAACTTTTTTAGCGTGCGTGAGGAAGGCTGTCTCTGGTGAGGCGGTCCAGTGAGCACACTCCTGACAGCTTGGTAAACTGCAGCCCACAGAGGCTTAGCAGCCCCCATCCTCACTGAGGAAAGTTCAAGGTGGCTTAGAGGGAAGCATGGTCTAGTGGTTAAAGCCTGAGGTTGGGAGTCAGGGGATCTGGGTTGTATTCCCAACTCTGCCACATGCTCGCTGCATGACTGACTGGCGCTCAGCGTCTGTTTCTCAGGGTGTTAAAAAGAAAAAAGAAATCGGCTGGAAGAAGATATCTCAGCCCCAGACCCCCATGACTCTCAAGCTCGCCAGAAGCTGGCCCAGCCCTGTTTTATGGGGCCTGGCTCGCATCCTGTGCCATGCTGGGGTTACGGACACTTGGAAAAGCAAGCCTGCATCTAGAGAAATAGTCACTGTTCTTCTCTGTGGAACAAGACATGGAGACAAAGGGTTGGAGGTGAGCCCGTGTGCCCTGTCAGGAAGGTGTCCCACTGCTCCTGGCTCGCCTGCTGCCCTGTTCCCTTTCTTCCTACATCACCACTGCTGTCCCTTCCTTCCTGGCTGTGTGACAGATGGTGTCGGCAGCCACCCCCTGCTCCCACTCTTCCTTCTCGGGCTCACAGACAAGCAAAGCAAATAAACGAGGCCCATGGACACACAGCATTAGCGTGTTAGGGACACAGCAGGGGAAGGAGGAACATGAAACCTCTATTGATCCCTTGAGGAATGATGTCCCTTCCTTATCAGATTCTCTTCACTCTTCAATTATAGTCTGTTCAAATTGGCCTCTTAACCCAAACAAGATAGCCTGGGTAATAAGGAGAGGAGTTGGAAGGGGAGGGGAGGGGAGAGGAGGGCAGAGTCCAGTGCATTAAGCTATGGCTCTCATTAGAAATAGCTCCTTTGGTGAGACCCCCACCCCAGTGCCCCACGTGCCCCTTCCCGCAGCCCTAGGTCACGTATAGGAAGAACTAGTACACATCCATGCCCTTCTAAATGCATCATGCTACATGCACCTGTATTCCCTTAGATGTGCTGGGTGCCCCCTTCAGGAGGTGTGCAGCACCATGCCTTTGCCCTCTCCTGTGCCTCCTGGCACGCAGCTGTGGGGTTGTGGCGTTGTTTCCATGGATAAGGCTGTTCGGGTTCCCCCGCAGCCCAGCCCTACACAGTCACCATAAGCCTATACTCCAAGCCAGACATGTTGCCCTAGTGATACGCCCACGCTCCTCCTCATACACATGTCATGGAGTAAGGGGGAACGTCCAACCCAAATATCCATTACAGAGAAGATTGTCTGAAGGAACAATAGGCACCCAGCGGTCTAGCTGCAGAAATGCATGCAGTTTTCCATGCTCAAATTACGTCCCTGTGCACAGAATGAGCCAGCAGTGTATTCAGACCTTGCGGAAGGTGCTTTCAGTTTGGCACAGTGCTGCTCTGAGCCACATTCACTCTCCTAAAGACTCTGCTCCCTGGTATCTCTTCATCCCCTGCCTTTGGTGTGCCAGGGCACTGCCTGCTCGTGCATCCACCCCAAGGAGCCGTGATCTCTTTGGTTTCTCACACGTGCAGTCTCCTGACAAGCATGTGCTCCTCCCAGAAATTCACAGCTAGACACGCTCACCCTGTCCCCATCCTAACTGCCTCCTTAGGCACAGACCCCGACTCAGGAACACGTTTCCTGAAATCACTGAAGCCACAGAAGGGAGCTGGATGGCGGTGCTGGGTGACTGCATTCCCTTTGGCACAGTGTCCAGAAGCGCCTTACATAAACCACAGTGGGTCTCATTTGGTGATATCCAACTCACATCTGCTTTAGCCTTTCACTTCGTCATCATCTCCTGCCCTTTTCTCCCACTGGTGCCACCCAGCAGTGCTCACGCACTCTTCATGTTGTAGCTGCCTGTCTGTCAGAGGCAGCACCACAAATGTTGTTTCTTTAACACCCTAAATTTGCTGTTCGTTCAGCAGGGAGAGGGGATTTGTGGCATTGCTTGTTGTCCACTTTGCCCTGCTTGCTCAGCCCTGACCACATGCACATGGCACGTCCCAGCCAGGCATCTCCCTGTGCCCTCACGGCGTGCAAATGTGGATTCATCTCGAAAAATATTATTCTTTCCTCTCCTCTTCTCTTCTAGATCCCCTCCCTTCCCTATTGATTTTATATACAAAGGTTTATGTATCTTTTTGTATGCATAATTTCTGTGTAAATGTATAATTTTTCAAGTTTGAAAGCCGAAATTTAAGCAACAAGGAGAGGTTTTTCTGGGCTTGAATCTAGGCAAATATTACCAGCAAGCACTGTTACATAGCTACATTGTGCTGCAGTTTTTAAAGGCAGATGACCAAAAATTGTTGAAAAAATTCTGGAGAAGCATGAGCCTGCTGAAAGGCAGCAGTGGTACAGCGGTGGGCATTGTGGCTGAGTGGATGGCCCTTCTCGGTGCCACGTAGCCCTGGCCAGGGCTGGGTGCTCAGCCTGAGCCTTGCTCTGCAGAGAGCAAAGGGCTTGCCTTGCGAGGGAGGGGAGCTGTTTGAAATGAACCAAAAAAAGAAAAACTAAATTGGCCCCCAGGAGAAAACCATTGGTAGAGGCATGCTCCAGTTTCTCTCCGTGCACATGTGTGTGTGCGCATTGGAGGAGCTGCTAAAAGCCCAGGAGCAAGTTTCAGAAGCGCCGATGGAATGGCAGAGCTGGAGGATGGCAGCAGCGAGGAGTGGCTGCTTCTGGTGTTCATACAGGCAGGGACGAGACACCAGAATCTCCTCTCCTGCTTTAGCAGGGAGGTTGGGGTAAATGTTTCGTGTGTAGTGTGTTCTGGGAAATGTGTGTGGGAACTCACAGCCCGCTAGCTCAGGTTCTTGGCACATCACTCTTTCTCCTCTCTGTCAAAATGGGTACGTGCATAAATCCCAAGCCAGGCAGAGGACAAAGGAATATCCTTCCCTGACTGCATTGCCTGTGCTTCCTCTAGTCCACCAGCACTTTGTGTCACCATCTACGTGCCTGCAGAGAGGCATGTTCCCTGCCATATACTGATATTCTCATATGTAGTATCCAACCAGTGAGCACATTTCTCCAAAGGTACAGTTCTGCGTTCTACACACAGTCCCCAGATGAGCGTCCTATAAAAAAACACAGTACAGAGCTATCCTTTTTCCTTCCTCATACACACCCTGAATACCCTGACCTCTCACATTCGCCTGTGATACACATGAACGTGCCCCTCTGTCTCCTATCCCGTCACTCTTCCTAAGTACCTAGATGGAGAGACCTATTCTGTCCGCACGTCTCAAACATCGTGCATCCATCCTGCTGCTTTTCACACCCAACCACAGCTATTTCTCTCCTGTGGCTCCAGGATTAACTATGGTGTTGTCCATTTCCCAGCGACAAGGGGTCTCATTACAGGGTTATTGATTGGTCTTCATGCAGACAGATGAATCTGCCTTTGGTCTCCCCACCAAAACCCACCTCTGTATGGGCTGATTGTCACTGCTCTAGGGATAAGGTTTCACCAGGAGACCACCCTGCATGCAAACATCCTTCACCCAGGCCACCGATGGTAATAAATGGAGTCAGGCTGAGCCATAATAAAAGCAATTGAGTGGGTTACCTGTGCAGACGCGAGATTTATACCTCCTCATATTTGATGTGATTGTTTTATTGAGTTCTCAGTGCAGTTAGGATGCCGTTTATTTATTTATTTATATGCCTGCTTATCGAGGAAGAGCGGGAGGCTGTCGTGGTCTGGCCAGTGTTCACCCGTCAGATAGGGCCCAAAGAAGAGGGCTTCCAGTTTTGCTCTGCCATTCCCTACGCTTGGCTTTGGTGGGCGAGCCCTGGCCAGATGTCTCGTTGCTTTTAACGAACATACGTATTTGTTTAATCCCTGAAACCTCCGGGCTGTCTGAATTATGAGCCAAGTGGATGCTAAGGTGAGGGTGTAAAGAAAGGCACGTGTGTATGGTGATTTTCTAAAAAGACCTCTCAAAAGAAATTCCTATTTACGCTGTGTCTGTTTTGGACAATGGGCTGTGATCTATGCACAGAGCCTCTTTATGCTATTGCAGTAGAAATAGGAAGCACCAGCATTACTTCTGGCTCTGTCATCACATGCGAGCATTCAGAAATATTAGCAGGTGCAAATTGATTGGAAATGAATATTTGTAAGTGCGCTCTGAGGAGTTTGGAAACCAAGTGATTAGATTTGTGATTTTCAGCTGGGTAGATAGCCATATAAGTGCTACCACATCAGCTCTCGGTTACTGGCAGTAGAGAAAATTGGAGGCTAACACCGAATATCATACTGTCTAGTATTTCATCACAAAGCTAACGGTGTTTGTTGTTGGTTTTCCAGCTCCTCTAGCCAAGCGATAGCATGAGAATTTTAGTTCTCATTTAATAGGGGATGTTTCTATGGCTCATGGAGGCTCCCCGAGGACCCAAAGGGCTGCATGGTTGAGATCTTTTAAAAGTTGTTTAATGGGAGTCAGATATCCAAATCCCTTCTAAAAATTGGGGTAAAAAAGGGAAAACAAGTGAAAACAAACCCGTGTTGTATTACCGGTACTCATGATTTGTATGCCAGTTGCACAGTTTAGGGCTCTGCCTTAACATTTTTAATCAGCCGGGACTGGTAAATATGTCCATGCGTGTATAGGCTCCAACAGATTAATTGCTATTACAGTGGAAAAATCCTCATTCCCATTAGCTCTCAGTTTAAAGAATGATTGTTTGGGAGCAAAACTCAAACCTTTCTGGCACTTTCAGGAGTAGTAATCATTATCAGAGCCATCTACACACAGATGGGATTTCCTGAAGTCCTAGTTAGCTGCCCTATTGTCAGGCCAGTGACAAATGCTTTTGAAAGTCTCTACCTTCCCATTTACGGAGATCTTTGCCAAAAGCAGGATCCCTAAATTTTTTCCTGATTCTAAGTAGCGAGCCTAAACACCATTTGAATTTCAACGTGCCTTAATTAAAGACCATGGTAAGTTAATATAAGCAAGGCTCAGCTTTGTTCAAATGTTTTGAAGCTACATCTTTTTTATTCCAGAAATTTGGAAATCTTTTGTTTGAATGGGCTTTAGGATCAGAGACAGATTTTTTTAGATACTCGATGTATGACTGGAAACATGACTTTGTTTTGTATGCATCATGTCATCGTATCATAAAGGGTCCAGCTGGCCCACTGGAGTATTATCTATCTCTTTAGCCAATGCAAGATTATTTCATATTGTATGTTTGCTTGTGTTATTAATGCCACGCAGTTATATGAATTCCAAGAAATTAGGAATTCCTATGGGATGCAATTCCACAACTTAATGGACCTCCATATCAGGAGGTGCCTTCTGCTACCATTTGAATGTTTCCTTTCTTATTTCCCTCCCTTCATTCCTGGCTACGCTGCTTTGTTTAAACGTGAATAATTTGTTTCCTGTTGGATGGACTGTGCCCTTCAGATGACTATATTGTTCTCACCATTCCGTCATTGCTTGGCCAAGCCACTTATATTTTCTCCTCTTTTCTCCCAAAGCCAAATGAGTTTTTTCACATCGTAGTGATTCTGGTAAATGAGGTTTAGCTCTATAAGACTCATTCACCCAGCGCTGAAGTGCAGCTACCTCTATGACAGAAAGCAGCAATCATTCACCGGATGCAAAAGCTTGGAAATGTTTAACTTCCAACAAAAATCAGCCTTTCTGTACATCTATACAAAAAGGAAGGGCTGGGATTTTTGATGACAAAGGGACTGATGTGGTTCTGCACTTCGAGGTTCACAGAACAGGGAGCTCAAAACTTCCCATTACAGTCACTTCTCACAACCTGCCTCTGTTGAGCTATCTGTGTAATATGAAAATTAGAAAAAAATGTGACCAGCTTATTGTAGTTACCACCATACAACCTTCCAGTGGCCAGATATGAGGAATAAGACAAAGAGAAATGCTGCGGGCATTCATTTACTCCTTCAGCTGCAGTAACATTGTCTGTAACCTCTGCTTTATGAGCCTGTCCTTTATTTGCAATGATGAAAAGAAGATAATACCAGGTTGTGTCTGATGGAAAAGAGCCTGAATTTAAAGGACTGCATTCCTTGTAATGAAGCCCTGTGCGACCCAATTGCCTTCACTGCTCAGCTGAACACAAGTGCCAGTAGAAACCTTCTACCTTGAGTGCGTGCCCTGCCTCAGGAAACCGCGTTTGCTGGGATCCCAAGGTTCTCCATGTGAACCAAGGAGGGACAGCCTACAAGAGCTGCTGGATTGTGTTGGTGCTGTAACACAAGCCCCCTTCAGCCTCATTTTGCACCAAACTGATGTCAGTCAGAGGCTAACCCAGCCTACGTGGCCAGGCTGATCCTTGGCCTCCCCACTGAGCAAACTGACATGGCTGCTAAGTGCTGGCAGTGGCCGTAGCTCTGTGTGACACACGCGCTTGCTGGTCATGAACTGTGCCATTCTCCCAGCTTTCACTGCAGACCATGCAGCTGTCACTGGTTGGGGTCAGTCTGAACAAGCTGCCATTAGAGGTACCGTGTGCTCTTCAGACTTCTCCCTGGCACCATGACCTGTCCTAAAGAATGTCAGATGAGTTCCTTGGCAAAGATGGGGAGAGATTCCCAGGGACGTTGGCTGCGATGTCCTTTGGGGGAATTCTAAGCTAGGGTGCTGAGTGTGACTCAGAATGCTGTTTACGTAACTCTCATTTCTTCCGCATATGACACAGACCATGCCCAAACGCACCTGCCTTGTTCCAGACCCTGCTTGTCTTGAGACACTGCATCTACCTTGCCAAGAGCCTGCCCAATTCTCTTGCCCTCACGTGGGCAAAAGCCTTGGCTGATGTAAGAGGACTTTGCTCTGGTTTAGAACCTTTTCCTCTTACACGTTGAGCTGCATGGGATTTTTTAAGAAAAGATCACACTGTGTTCAACAAAGGTAGCTAAAACCTGTCATTCTCATTTCATAGATGGTAACACGTCCTCCTAAGGAGTTTGTGTGACCTGAGTGAGACCAGCCAGAAAGTTAATGGCAGAACTGGTGCGAGAAACCTGACTCGCAGAATTTGCTTCTTTGCTCTGAACTACGGGCCTGACAGTGGCCACAGAGGTTGGCCACACACTCAGTATTTCACCACACAAGTGTATTTCACTGCTTGTTATAACCTGAATCAATGTGTCTGTCTCTCCATATGTATTTTTAAAAAGCAGTCACTATTGGAGGCTTTAACTAGGAATCATTAGCCGATTGTTAGAAAATGCAAGAGAACGCGTCTTCCCAAACTAAGCACGTAACACTAGAAATCAACACACACTCAGTACTTAAGAGAAAACTGAAAAAAAATGTAACAGCTTGACCAAGATAATATATCCACTAAACTCTCTGCCACAGAGCATTTGCTAGATCTGCTCCCCGGAACCTAGATCCAGTGCATACACAGGAGGCTGGCTGAACTTCGTAACACTCTGGCTTTGGTTTTCTTTGAAAGAAGACCAACAGAGAGTCCTCAGTACTAAGCCCAACCTCAGCCTGGCTGAAATAGAGGGACAAGTTATGTGTGGTTGTTCTGCTCTGCTTTTGTCTCTAAGAGAAGCAGAAAATAAGGCTTAAACTACAGTGTCCATTGCACTGCTTTCTGCACAACGATGATGTGCTCAGTCCTGTTCCCAGTAAGAAACGTTGTCTAATTGAAAACATTTTTCAAGGATGACTATTTTTCCATGAAACTGTGTTCTTGGGCTAACCGTGCATGCTGCAAAACAGAGCAAAAATTCCCATTAATGTCTGCAGCCGGGGTAGGAGGCCACCACCAGGCTTACAGCAGGTTGTGTGTGAACCAGGCTGAAATATTCTAACCAGGGTGACAGAAGGTAACGTGGTTATAGTCATATGATAAATTGAAAAGTTCTTGTGGGAAGTAAGATGCTCAAGGAGTTTGACATGAACATTAATTGCTGACCAAAGAATTAAGAGCTTCTGTCACTTGCCAGCTTCTAAGTTACATGCACTGTTTGTATGCATGTATGTATCTGTGTGCTTGTATAGACAATAGGATTATCATGCGGAGTACCCAGTGCATTAAATGGGAGCGGGGAAGCTCCCGGTAGTGAGGACTGCTCTGTCTCCATCCTGCCAGCTCTGGTGTGCTTTGTGCATTGACTACCATTCTACTTGTCCAGATTTTTTTGCCATAATTATAACAAGACTACTGCTTAGGAGGTCATTAAAACATAACTTTTGCTCTTGTTTGTACCTAGCCTTTACGTGTGTTAGTTTGGAGTGAACAAGTTTCAGGCAAAGCTCAGTACTGAGTTACAATTGTCCCAAATGTGTCCTGATTGCGCCGGTGCAATGTCGACGGATCGGCGCAATGCGGGCATGTACGATTCATGTACCACAAAAAAATAATCAAGGGGAAGTAAATTTTAAAAATGTTTTGGGGAGACTTTAGAAGTGGAATTGAAATAGCACTGTTTTGTAGTCTTTCACTCGAAAGACTTTGTTAATGGTAGACTAGTACTGAGGATGACAGAAAATAAAATGTAATCAAAACATTTTTGGAAAACCTTCGAATAACCTAAGGTGCTATTGTTCATATACAAGGAGATCCCCATTCTAAAGTGCAGTATTTGCAGCCTTTCTAGGAATGGAGATAACTTTTCCTGTACAGATCTCGCTGGTGGTCTTGGGTGCCAAGCAGCTCACAGACGTAGCTCTAACAGCTCTGGACATTGCGCCAATGACGTTTTTGCTCTGTAAACTCCCCATTTTGAGAAAATACAAAAGCACATTTCTAGCAAGTTGGTTTAAAAACTGCCAGCTCTCCGTAGCTGCTCAGGGGTTGGAGTGTTAGAGGAGCTCCAGTTCGTGACCACACAGCGGGTACAGGGAGCACAATGTGCCATTATGGAGCATATAACCTGTTCTCTAGGTTTACTTTGACCATAGAAGATAGAAAAAAATGTGTGTTTGCCTTGCAAACCAGCACTCTGCTCGTGTGTCGTGCGTGGAGCTGTAGAAGCCACTGCATTGATGGAGTTCGCGCTGCCCGCGGCCCCGGCACTGGGCCCTCTGGCGCTGCTGTTTCCTACCCTACTGCAGTGCTTCCCAGCTCACAGTGCCATCCTTGCCTTGCATGGACCCGCAAGTTCTGTGACCTGCACTTGTGCCTTGGTGGCTCCACACTCAGATGCCATCAGAGTACAAATCAAATATGGTGGGTCGCAGATGATCCTCTCCAACAGAACAACACTTAGCAGTTACAAAGCCCTCATTCTTCTCAAAGCATTTTACAAATGCTATCCAACCAATATCTGTCCCTCTTCCAATCTACATCCCCGGGCTGGGGAAACTGAGGCATGCGCCCGATCCCTGCCCCACACTGGCTGCACAGCTGAGAGTGGCACCTGCCCCTCAGCCTCTTCGCTGGAACTCCGTGGCCCCGCACGGCACCGAGTGCGGCGGGCAGGAGGTTTGGGGTGTGGGGTCCCCAGTTGCCCGCACACCTGAGCCAGCAGAGGGGCACACCAACCCCACTGCCCCCAGCCCCAGCTGTCCCTAAGCTCCTCTGTACCTGCGGCTCAATCCCTCCCAGGGAGAGCGGGCGTCCTTCTGCACCGCCCGTGCGAGGTGTCTGAATGTCAAACTGTTATTATTTCAGTACCTGACTGAGAGAGGAGCAGAGACCTGGAGGTTTTTTAGGAGGGTGTATAATTAGCCGATCAGTATTATGTTACCCTGTTCATAACTTAATAACCATTTTAATACAGATGGCACACACAGGGATAATTTCCTAGGGTAGCCTAGCAGTATATTACAGAGACAGTGTGTCTGAGGGAATCTTCCTTAGCCAAGGTACATTCCAGCAGCTAATTCTACCTGCTGTTTTCAAGATGATTTGGGATAATTCCATATCATTTGCAAAATATTAAAACCCATTTATATAGGATGCCAGATTTAGAAATACACAGCCTGAGTTATTAGACATATTTTGATAAATCTGCCATGTAAAGCGCAAGACAAAAAATACCGCTGTGTTTTCCCTGCTATTTATTTTTTTCTTCCCTTGCTATAAATACACCAGATTTTTTAAAATCTGGCTAAACTCGCTGTATATCAAGAGGACAAATATACTGACGTGTGTGGTTTTATCTATGTAGGCACGAGGAAAGTCCGCGTGCATATTTATGTACACCCTGTGTACTTTTCTTGGAATGGGAGCTCCGTATCTTTGGGATTGCATGCAGAATTTCACCTCCTTACACCCTGTCGGTTTTGATGCCCACGTACGTGCCCTTTGCCAGCACTCCCATGTCCTTGTGTTTCTGGAGGCTGTCTTTCTGCAGGCACACTCGAGGTCCGTGCAGATACACTGCACTACATCGGGGGCGACTGCTGTGCCCCCAACAGTGTTCCCGAAGTGTGCAGCAGGCAAACAACCGAGAACCTGGCAGTGGGTTAATACGTGACCCTAAGCGCTGCGGGCCGTTTCCCCCCGTATCTATCATTTTTTGCCTGTCACACCGTTACTTTTGTCACCTCGACCCCGAGCCCCCACCGACGACAGCCGCACCCCGCAGCAGGGAGCGGGCAGGACACGCGCGCTGCCGCGGGCCGCCTCGGGGTCGTGCCGTGCTGTGCCTGGCCGGGAGCGGGGCTGAGGAGCGCTGGGCGCCCGGGGCTGACAGCTCCGTTCCGAGCCCCGCTGCCGCGGGGGTCGCTCGCCCTGAAGGGCCTCCCGCAGCCCTGGCCGAGCGGGCCCGGCTCGAGACACGGCGAGTCCCGGAGCGCCCGCGGGGCCGGGGCCGGGGTCCCACCGCGGGCGGGAGCTGCCGGCGGAAGGACGGGGCGGGCCGCGCTGCGCGGGGCTGTGGGGCCGGGGAGAGACGAGCGGGCCGCGGGCTTGCCCTTACCTGTTTATGGAGGAGACGCTGGGGACCGTGTCGTTGTCGCAGATGCCCTCGGCCAGTAGCCTGTCCCGAATCTCCCAAGCGAACATGGTGGGGTTTTGTCTCTTGTACTCGGCGATTTTATCCACTACTTTGGGGGTCGCTACTTTGGGCTTGGAGCCGCCGATCACGCCGGGCTTGATGCTCCCCGTCTCGTAGTACCTGCACGCAGAGCGCGGGGGTCAGCGCCCCGCAGCGCCTCGCGCCCACCGGGCTCCGTGCCCCGGGATGCGGCTCCGCGGGGCTCCGGGCTGCGGGACCGCTGCTCGTCGCCAGGGCTCGCCCCTGCTCTCGGTTTCTCTTTTTTCTTTCTTTCTTTTTTTTTTTTTTTTTTAATGTGTGTGTTTTTGAGGCGCGGGCAACGCTGGCTTATTTGCTGCCTTCCCCGCCGTGCTCTCACACACGCTTTGCAGGCCCGGGCACCGGCAAACAAACCGGAGACCCCCGCTCGAGCGCGGGGCCGGGCCGGGCCGCGGGCAGAGCCGGGCGGCGGCGCGGTCCGTACCCCCCCGGCCCCCGCCTACAGCCCCGCACGGCCCCGCGGCGCGCACCCCGGCAGCGCCTCTCGCCGCATTCCGCGCTCAGGGCCCCGCGGCTCGGCCTCGGGATGCCGCGCACCGCATTTGGTGGCAGAGATTTATTTCCTTGCCCTGATGTTTATTTATTTACCCGTGCATTTGCTAAGGCCGCCTACGGATCGGTGTGAGTTGGGGTTTTTGTTGATGGGTTTGGGTTTGTTTGTTTTCTTTGTCGTTTTTCTATCGTCATTTTCTTTTCCTTTTTTTTCTTTCTTTCTTTTTTTCCCCCACCCCCCCGTCCCTTCTCCCTCCCTCCATCCCCTCCGCAGCCGTTCCTTCCCGCAGCCCCCGACCCGGCGTGTCCTCCCGCTGCGGCGGGGCTCGGCGTGCCGGGGCTGCGGGGAGCGGCGGGAGGCGGCGGGCGGCCGCGGCGCGGGGGCGGGAGCGGGAGCTGGCGCGGTCCTTACCTGCCCAGGATCTTGCTGACACAGCCGTGGCTGACCCGCAGCTGCCTGGAAATGTCACAGGGTCGCACCCCCTGGTGAGCCAGCTCCACTATCCTTTGTCTCACCACGTCAGGTAGGGGCCTGCCGTTCACAAACACCCCCCCGAGCTGGTTCACACCCCCGTGCCCTGCTGGGGAAAGAGAAATAAAAAAAACACAACAACCCACGCACCCCAGAAAGACACCGTTAGTCGGAGGCTCTTTGCCACGCGCGCTGCAAAAATCTCCGCTCGCTGCGGGTGCGTGGGAGTGAGGGTCTGGGGGAGACGGGGTAGGGGAGAGGGGAAAAAAGGGTGAAAGAGAGGATGGAAAGAAATGAAGGGAGGAAGGGAGAGGAGGGAGAAGAACAGAGAAAGAAGGAAATAAAAAATTGAGAAAGAGAAAGATGGAAAGAGAGAGACAAAAAGACAGAGAGACGGAAAGACACTCAGAAACACAGAAAGAGAAGAAGGAAGGAAGGAAAGGGAGGGAGGAAGGAAGGAAAAGAAAGAAAGAAAGAAAGAAAGAAAGAAAGAAAGAAAGAAAGAAAGAAAGAAAGAAAGAAAGAAAGAAAGAAAGAAAGAAAGAAAGAAAGAAANAAGAAAGAAAGAAAGAAAGAAAGAAAGAAAGAAAGAAAGAAAGAAAGAAAGAAAGAAAGAAAGAAAGAAAGAAAGAAAGAAAGAAAGAAAGAAAAAGGGGGAGAAAGAGAAAAGGGAGGAGAAAGAAAGAGGAAGAAGTGAACAGAGCAGAATGCATGCTGTGAGGTGGCACATTGCGCGGGGCCCCGTGAATTTCCCGAGCCGCCCGCACAGCCCCGCACGCCGTGCCCCCGCCCCAGCCCGGGACGCGGAGCGGCTCCCCGGGGCCGTTGTCACCGGGCGAGAACGGGGTCAGTGCCGGCCTCGGGAGCAGGGAACGACTCCGCTCCCAAACTCGGGAGCCGCTCTGCGGCCCCGGGCAGCCCCTGCTGCAGTCCCCCCGCTTTCTACTCTGCCGCTTTCCCTCTCCCATTTAATTTGCTTTCCACGATTTTCTATCGCATTGTCAATTACAGTTACCGGCGACCCCGCCCTCCCCCAGCCCGCAGCGTGTCCCCGCACAGCGCGCTGTCTCCGGTTATTTTCGGATGCGCGTTGAAGGGATTCAGACAGCAAAAGAGAAGGAGGAAGGGGCGGATGGAGAGGGAGGGCGAGAGCAGGGATCGCCGTATGTCCCGCGGCCGGGGCTCGCCTGCATACGGACCCCTCTCCCCTCGGCTTTCGATCTTTAAAAGAAAAATCACCCAGAAAAAAAAAATCTGTCAGAGACTCCCATGAATCCTTTTTGTTTGTTTGTTTGTTTTGCTTTTGCTTCTTTTTTTTTTTCCCTCCCTTTTTTTTTATATAGATTTTTTCTTTTCGCCGCACGAATCTACATCAGTGGAAATTCAATCAGGGAAAATTCAGAACGCTCCGTGTTCTCCTGTTTCCGCCTTTCTGGGCAAAACCCCGCTCTCCCTCAGCCGGGACCATATCGCCGATTTCCCCTCTCGTCTTTCCCCGCCTCGAGCAATACCGGGCGGGCGGCACCGAGCGTGCACCTGCGGCAGCCGCCCGGCTGCACCCGCATCCCGCTGATAGAGCTGTGCCGCGGCGTCCTTCCGCCCGGCCCTAACCTTGTGCACATCCCTCGCCACGAGATCTTTGTTCGTTCCGCACTTTGCTGAAAAATGATCTGTTTGTATTTTCGCTGAGGTTTTTTTTTTTTCTCCCCCGCTTCTGACACTGACTTATTGGCTCTGAACTTAGTGGAAACTCTCATTGCCCTGCGATCGATCCGAGCCCTCTCGCACAAATAGAGTTTTTTCCGTCTCCCCCCCATACAGGAGCACCTCGCCCACCTCCCCCTCCCCCCGCCGCCCCTGCCCCACGGCTGAGCCGTTCGTTGCGTTCTCGTGTGGCTCTTCGTAAAAAAGATGTGGGGTGTCGGAGGGAGGGGAAGATTCGCGTGCCCCCGCCGATACCCGCGGCCGTGTGCTGCGTTCCTTCGTTTGTTCTGAGCCCCTCCGCACATGTTGCCTCTAAAGTTACAGGACAGCAATTTCTTCGGCAACTCCGCGATAAATAATTCAAAGGGCCTTTTAGAACTCACGTTACAAAGTATTACAGGGCAACAGATGCAAAAAAGATTAAAAATTAATAATTCAAATTCTTGCACCGCGCCTGTGTCTCGCAGGAGCGGCGTTCGCTCGCAGCGTGCTGTGCGGGGCTCGGCGCGGGCTGCGGGGCGGCCCCGGGCGCTCCCCGCGGGGCGAACATCGCGCACGGAGCGCGGCCGCGCTGCCCTGGCTCGGGCCGGGCCGGGCCGTGCGGCTGAGCGCCTCAGCCCGGGGCGTTCGGCTTCGTACCGATCCCTACGCCTATACGTCTGGAAATACAGCGCAGGGAACAAATCGAATGTGGATTTATTATTGTTATTATTGTCATTATGAATTTAATCGGAAGCCCAAATCGCTCCCGAATGTCGCTGAGTTTCCAGCAACGAGCGGCTGCGCTGTGACTGCCGCTCCCGGCTGCCCGCACGCTCCGAGCGCACCGCACCGAAGGCGGAATTCCTGCGGCCGCCGCGGAGCGAAGGCAGCGCCGTGCGGGCTGAAGCAGCGTGCAACGCGCGGGCTGCTCGGTGCGCTCCTCGGACTTAAACGCCACATTTGAGGCGATTTGCGCTGGAAATCATTAATTGAGAAGCGGGAGGGCAGCCGCCTACAGCCGTCCTGCCGAGCGTTTTGGGAGCCGGCCGTGGCTGCATCTCTGCGCCTTCTCACGGCAAAATCGGATTTGGTAAACTCGGAGCATTTCTAATTTGTGTCTTTTCGGTTTGTTTTTGTGCAGCGGGCAGGGCGTGTCCTCAAAAGTTTCGGTGTCAGAAGTTACAAATCCCTCTCAATTATTCATCTCTTGTCTCGGGATGCTCTCAATCTCGGCTTTATATTCCTATTTGTTCTTTAATTTAAAGCTCGGAATTATTTTATCTCCGTGCGGTGAAATTAAACCCCCCGAACATTCCCCTCTACGCGCCCTGGCAGAGGGTCTCTTCGCTTCCCTTCGCCTCCGTTTAGAGAAAGAAAGCCTCTCTAAAGTGAAAACAAATCGCGGATCCCTTCCCTGAGTGCTAGCAATGCGTTCTAAACGCCCATCGCGGACGCGGTACATGAGCGGGCAGGAGCGGGGCTCGGTGCAGCCCCGAGGCCGCCCGGTTCCCAGCCCCGCCTCGCCCCGTTTTCCCTCAGCTCAGCCTTTAAACGAACCCCACGAACTAGGGCCCGGAGCCGCCAAGACCGAACTGCTGTGAGCGTGGAACTGGCATCTATTTGCCTGTCTGCCGCTGACAGCCGAAATGGAAGCCAAGCCCCACTAAATCCCGAGAAAAAAAATCTGGTTTCGCATCCACAAACGGTCGCGGGCAGCCCTCGCCCCGGGCACGGCGATGGAAAGGGGC
Source organism: Numida meleagris (assembly GCF_002078875.1). NCBI lineage: Eukaryota > Metazoa > Chordata > Aves > Galliformes > Numididae > Numida > Numida meleagris. Next base: position 18,581,271 of record NC_034413.1, on the reverse strand, counting down.
AAAAACAAAAGGAGCGAGGGATAACGCCGCGTTCTCCGAGGGCGGCCGGGAGCGGCGCGGGGCTGCTCGGGGCGCCGGGTCCCGAGAGCGCGGGGCGGGGCGGACGGTGCTCCCCGCGGCCCCGGGCGCGGGCAGGGGGAGCTGGGGCCGGGCAGGGGGTGGTGGGGAGGGACGGAGGGACGGAGGGACGGGAGGCAGCGCAGCGGAAGGAGCCGGGCTCCAGTACTCACGGTGCATTGCTGAGAAGGGGTCTGCCTTGCAGTGCATATCCATGGGGAGGCAAAGGAAGGGGAAGAAATCGGCTGAAGCCGCCGTGTCGCCTCTAAAACTCAACTTCAAGATTTAGGGGAGAAAAAAATAAACAAGCAAACAACAACAAAAAAAAAGAACAACCAAGAAAACCAAACCAAACCAAACGAAAGCAAACAAAAATAAAACCAAAGCGAAAAGCAGACAGAGGGAGACGAGCGCGGGAGCGGCGCCGGCCGGGCCGGGGCGCGGGGCGGGGGGGGCCCCGGGAGCAGCCGCCGCCCCCGGGAAGGGCTCCCGCACGGGCACGGGGGGTGCGAAGAGAGCGCTGCTCCCTCCGAGCTCCC